>NC_037669.1:136294262-136531661 GCF_003255815.1 Theropithecus gelada
TTTTTTTTTTTTTTTTGCCACATACATATTTTCTTTTCTTCAGCAGTTTATGCCATATCACTCTCTCCTGGCTTGTAAGGATTTCACTGAAAAGTCTGCTGCCAGATGTACTGGAGCACCATTGTGTGCTATTTGTTTCTTTTCTCTTGCTGCTTTTAGCATTGTTTTTATCCTTGACCTTTAGGAATTTGATTATTAACTGTGTTGTGGTGATCTTCTTTTGGTTAAATCTGCTTGGTGTTCTGTAACCTTCTTGTACTTGAATATCAGTATCTTTCTCTAGGTTTTGGATGTTCTCTGTTATTATCCTTTGAATAAACTTTCTACCCCTATCTCTCTGCCTCTTTTTCAAGGCCAATAACTCTTAGATTAGCCCCTTTGAGGCTATTTTCTAGATCTTGTAAGAGTGTTTGATTCTTTTTTAATTTTTTCTCCTCTGACTGTGTATTTTCAAATAGCCTGTCTTCAGGCTTGCTAATTCTTTCTTCTGCTTGATCAATTCTGCTGTTTAGAGACTCTGATGCATTCTTCAATATGTCAATTGCATTTTTCAGCTCCAGAGTTTCTGCTTGATTCTTTTTGACTGTTTCTATCTCTTTGGTAAATTTCTCTGATAGGATTTTGAATTCTTTCACTGTGTTGTCTTGAATTTTGTTAGGCTTCCTTAAAACAGTTATTTTGAATTTTCTGTTCAAAAGGTCACATATCTCTGTCTCTGCAGGATTGGTGACTGGTACCTTATTTAGTTCTTTTTGGTGAGGTCACGTTTTCATGTATATTCTTGATGCTTATGGATATTGATGTCTGGGCATTGAAGATTTTGGTATTTATTATAGTCTTCACAGTCTGGATTTGTGTGGACCTGTCCTTCTTTGGAAGGATTTCCAGGTATTTGAATGCACTTGGGTGTTGTCATCTAAGTTTTTGGTCACTGCAGCCATATTTGTATTAGGGGGCATCCCAAGCCCTGTAACACTGTGGCTCTTACAGTCTAATAGATGTACCGTCTTGGATAAGATCTGCAAAAATTCTCTAGATTACCAGGCAGAGACTCTTGTTTTTCCCTTTTCTTTCTCCCAAACAAGTGGAATCTCTCTGTCTGTGTGTCGAGGTGCCTGGAGCTGGAGGAGGGGTGACACAATCACCCTTGTGGCCACCACTACTGGGATTGCACTTGGTCAGACCTGAAGCCAGCACAGCACTGGGTCTCTCCCAGGGCCCATGGTAACTGCTGCCTTGTTACTACCTATGTTTACTGAAGACCCTAGGGCTCCGGAATCAGTAGGTGGTGAAGCCAACCAGGCTTGTGTCCTTCCCTTTGGGTGGTGAGTTCTCCCAGTCTCAGATAGGTCCAGAGATGGCATCTGGGAGCCAGGGCCTGGACTAGTAAATCTTCAAAATCTACCTGGTGCTGCTATATGCTACTGTGGCTGAGCTGGGACCCAAGCCACAATACAGCCCTTCCCACGCTTCCCTCCCCTTTCCACAAGCAGAAGAGTCTCTCCCTGGGGCCCCCACCATCCCAGGCCTGCGGCAAATACTGCCTGGCTACCACTGATATTCATTTAAGGACTGAGGTTTCTTCAGTCAGCTTGCAGTGAATGTTGCCGGTACTGGGACTCTCCCATCAGGGAAGTGGGCTCCCCACTGACCCAGGGCAGATCCAGAAATGGTATCCAAGAGCCTAAGCCTGGACTTGGGGACCCCAAGAGGCCATGGGGTGCTTTACTCCACTGTGGCAAAGCTGATACCTAAGCTGCATAACAGTGTCCCCTTAGTCTTCCCCCTCCTTTTCTCAAGTAGAAGGAGTGCCTCACCATGGCCATCACAGGTGTGCTGAGTCACACCTGAAGTCAGTGCGTCTCTCAGTCTTACCCAAGGCCCATAGCGCGTGTTGCCTGAGTATTGCTGTTGGTTATTCAGGTCCCAAGGGCTCTTGAGTCAGCCAGTGATGAATCCTGCCAGGACTGGGTTCTTCTCTTCAAGGCAGTGGGTTGCTTTGTGGCCCAGGGCATATCTAGAAATGTCGTCTATGAGCTAGGGCCTGTAATGGGAGTCTTCATCCTCTGCCTGGTTTTTTTTTTATCCTGCTGTAGCTGAGCTGGTTTCCAAGTTGCAAGACAGAATTCTGTTTACTCTTCCTTTTCCTCTTCTCAGGTAGAAGGAAGGAATCTCTCCTGGAGCTGTGAGCCGTGCTACCTGGGGTTAGGAGAGAGGTGCGGCACAAGTATTCACTTGGCCACCCTCATTGGTGTCTCACTGGGTCATGTGTTCCCCAAGTTCTCTGGCTTCGAGCCAACATGGCACCAGGATTTGCCTAGGAATTGCAGGCCTTGTGGTCTAGACTGCCTTTCAAGTTTATTTAGGAGCCCAGAGTACATTATCCCGTGGTGGTGAGGCTTGAAGGACCTCAGGTTCCGACTGCTGGCATGGATGATTCTCTTCTGGCTAGGGCTGGTCTAAATACTTCCTCTATGGGCCTCGGCTCAGTGTTGTCTGGTGTTGCTTTCTGCTGTAACAGGCAGCTCTGAGTTCTAACGCAAAATCCCATAATCAATGTACTCTCCCCTCCTCCGAGTGCATAGATTCTCTCTCCTTGCCACGCAGCTGCTGCAAAGGAATGGGGGAGGGGTGGCATCAGCAGTTCAAGACTGTCTTTTCTATTCTCTTCAGTGTCATGAAATTAAAACCAGGTACTGTGATTGCCCACCTGATTTTTGGTTCTTATGAAGGTACTTTCTTGTGTGGATCGTTGTTCAATTTGGTATTCCTGTAGGGGGGATGATCCATGATTCAGCCATTTTTCTCTGCCCTATTTTTCTTTTTTTATTGTTGCCTGTGCCTTTGGTGTCACAGCCAAGAAATCATGGGCAAATCCACTGTCATGAAGCTTTTGCCCTATATTTTTTTCTAAAGAGTTTTATAGTTTTAGCTCTTGAGGTTAGGTCTTTGCTCTATCAAGTTATTTTTTTTATATAGGGCTAGATAAGGGCCCAACTTTTTTTTTTTTTTTTTTTTTTGCATGTGAATATTCAGTTTTCCCAGCACCATTTTTTTTTTCTTTGAGACAGAGTTTCACTCTGTCACCCAGACTGGAGTGCAGTTGTGTGATCTCGGCTCATTGCAACCTCTGTCTCCCGGGTTCAAGTGATTCTCATGCCTCAGCCTCCTTAGTAGCTGGGACTACAGGCATGTGCCACTACATTCGGCTGATGTTTGTATTTTTTGGTACAGATGGGGTTTCACTGTGTTGGCCAGGCTGGTGTCAAACTCCTGGTCTCAAGTGATCCACCCAACTTGGCCTCCCAAAGTGCTGGGATTATAGGCCCGGCCTCCCAGCACCATTTTTGAAAAGCCTGTCTTTTCCCCATTGAGTGGTGTTGACACCCTTGTTGAAAATCGTTTAATTGTATATGTGAGCATTTATTCCTGGCCTCTCTGTTCCATTGATCTGTATGTCTATCTTTATGCCAGTACTACCCTGTTTTGATTACTGTAGCTTCTAAATATGTTTTGAAATCAGAAAGTGTGAGTCTTCTAATTTTGTTCTTCTTTCTCAAAATTATTTTGGCTATGTGAGATCCCTTGTGATTCCACATGAATTTGAGAATGGATTTTCCTAGTTCTGGAAAAAAAAAAAAGGTCATTGGGATTTTGATAGGGATTGTATTGAATCTATAGATAAACTTTGTGTAATATTGACATTTAAACAATATTAAGTTTTCCAGTCCATAAACATGGGATGTCTTTTCATTTATGTCTTCTCTAATTTCTTTTAGCAATGTTTTGTAGTTTTATTGTATGCATTTTTCACTGTCTTGGTTAATTCCTAATTATTTTATTCTTTGTGATGCTATTATAAATGGAATTGCTTTCATAATGTCCTTTTCAGATTGTTTGTTGTTAATGTTAGAAATGCAACTGGTTTTTGTGTGTTGACTTTGTATTCTTTTACTTGGTTGAATTTGTGTGTTCTAATAGTTTTTCTAAAGAGTTTTCTACATATAAGATCATATAATCTGTGAACAGAGGTGTTTAAATTCTTCTATTCTATTTTAGATGCCTTTTATTTTTTCTCTTGTCAATGTGCTCTGGCTAAGACATTCAGTAATACTCTGTTGAATAGAAGTGGTGAGAATGGACATCCTGGACTTGTTCCTGATCTTCCTGATCAAAAAGCTTTCAGTTTTTGATCATTGAGTATAATGTTCACTATGGTTTTTTCTTTTTTCTTTTCTTTTTTTTTTTTGATGGAGTCTCACTCTGTTGCCCAGGCTGGAATGCTGTGGCTGCGATCTCAGCTCACTGCAACCTCCGCGTCCTGGGTTCAAGCGATTCTCCTGCCTCAGCTTCCTGAGTAGCTGAGATTATAGGCGTGTGCCACCACGCCCGGCTAATTTTTGTATTTTTAGTAGAGACAGGGTTTCACCACGTTGGCCAGGATGGTCTCGATCTCTTGACCTCATGATCCACCTGCCTTGACCTCCCAAAGTGCTAGGATTACAGGCGTGAGCCACCGCACCCAGCTGAATATGGTTTTTTTTATATGTGACCTTAGTATGTTGAAGTAATTGCCTTCCAATCTTAGTTTGTTAAGTGTTATCATGAAGGATAACAAAGGTTTTTTTCTATATCAGTTGAGGTAACCATGTGTTTTTGTAATTTATTATATTAATGCAGTGTATTATACTGGTTGATTTTTATATGTTGGATCATTCTTGCATTTCAGGAATAAATCCCACTAGGTTATAATGTATAATCCTTTAAATATGTGGCTGAAAGACTGGGTGTGGTGGCTTAAATTTGTAATCCCAGCACTTTGGGAGGCTGAGGTGGGAGGATCACTTGAACCCAGGAGTTCAAGACCAGCTTGGGTAACATAAAGAGACCCCCATCTCTACAAAAAAATAAATAGATAGATAAAACAAATTAGCTGGGCATACGGCTGGGCACAGTGGCTCACGCCTGTAATCCTAGCACTTTGGGAGGCTGAGGCAGGCAGATTGCCTGAGCTCAGGAGTTCAAGACCAGCCTTGGCAACACAGTGAAACCCCGTCTCTACTAAAATACAAAAACTTAGCCAGGCATGGTGATGTGTGCCTGTTGTTGCAGCTACTTGGGAGGCTGAGGCAGGAGAATTGCTTGAACCCGGGAGGCAGATCATGCCACTGCACTCCAGCCTGGGTGACAGAGTGAGACTCTGTCTCAAAAAAAAAAAAAAAAAAAAATTAAGTGTGCATAGTGGAGCATACCTTTGCTCTCAGCTGCTCAGGAGGCTGAGGTGGGAGGATCGATTGAGCCCAGCAGGTGAAGGCTACAGTGAGCCGTGATCAAGCCACCACACTCCAGCGTGGGTAACAGAGTGAGACCCTGTTTCAAGAAAGAAAAGAGTGGCTGAATTTGCTTTTCTGTGATTTAGTAGAGAATTTCTTCATCAATGTTTATAATGGATATTGGTCTATAGTTTTCTTGCAGTATCTTTGTCTGGCTTTGGTATCAGGGTAACACTGGCCTTATAGACTGAGTTAAGAAGTATTCTCTCCTCTTTAATTTTTGGGAAAAGTTTGAGAAGGATTGGTGTTAGTCCCCTTTTAAATCCGTGGTAGAATTGACCAGTGATGCTGTCAGATCCAGGGCTTCCTTATGTTGGGAGATTTTTGATTAATGATTTAACTTCCTTAGTAGTTTTAGGCCTACTTGGATTTTTACTTTCTTCATGATTCCATCCTGGAAGGTTTTTTTTTTTTTTTTTTGGAGACAGAGTCTTGCTCTGTTGCCCAGGCTGGAGTGCAGTGGCACGATCTCAGCTCACTGCAACCTCTGCCTCCCTGGTTCAAGTGATTCTCCTGCCTCAGCCTCCCAAGTAGCTGGGATTGCAGGTGCCCACCACCATGTGCAGCTAATTTTTTTGTGTTTTTAGTAGAGACGGGGTTTTGCCATGTTGGCCAGGTTGGTCTCAAACTCCTGACTTCAGATGATCCGCCTGCCTCAGCCTTCCAAAGTGCTGGGATTACAGACGTGAGCCACTGTGTTCCTGGCCTGGTTTTTTGTTTCTACAAGTTTATCCATTTCTTCTATGTTATCCAATTTGTTAGTGTACAGTGGTTCACAGTAGTCTTTTATAGTTCTTTTCATTTCTGTAGAATTTGTACTAATGTCCCCTCTTTTATTTCCGTCTTAGGAATTTTTGTCCTTTCTCTCTTTTTTAAGTCCATTTAGCTAAAGATTTGTCAGTTTTATTGTTCTTTTTGAAGAACCAACTTTTGGTTTCATTAATTTTTCTCTGTTTTTTTTTTCTCTTTCCTGTCTGTACTCTCATATTTAGTATTTCCTTTCTTCTGCTAGCTTTGGGTTTAGTGTGGCCTTTCCCATTTCCTTAAATTATATAGTTCGGTTTTTGATTTGAGATCAATCTTTCCTTCTTCCTTTCTTTCCCTTCCCTTCCCCTTCCCTTTCGCCTTACCTTTTTCCTTTCCTTTTCCTTTCTTTTTCCTGTCCTTTCCCTTTTCCTTTCTGAGACAGGCTGGAGTGCAGTGGCACTACCATGGCTCACTGCAGTATTGACTTCTCTGTCTCAGGCGATTCTCCCACCTCAGCCTCCTGAGTAGCTAGGACTACAGGTGTGTGCCACCACACCTAGCTAATGTTTTGTATTTTTTTAGTAGACAGGGTTTTGGTATGTTGCCCAGGATTGTCTCAAACTCCTGAGCTCAAGTGATCTGCCCACCTATACCTCCTGAAGTGCTGGGATTACAGGCATAAGCCACTACATCTGGCCTATTTTTCTTTTTCTTTCTTTTTCTTCTTTCTTAGTTAAGCATTTATAAATTTTCCTTGTGATTGTTTTTTGATATATTGGCTGTTTGAGTGCATTTAATTTCCACAGATGGGCAATTTTTTTCTTCTGTTATTTATTTATAACTTCATCCTGTTGTGTTCAGAGAAGATACTTTGTATGACATCTGTCTTTTATAATTTACTAAGACTCAATTTGTGGCCTAACAAATGGTCTGTGTTGGCGAATGTTCCATGTACATTTGAGAATAATATATATTCTGTTGTCATTGGGTAGAGTACTCTATATGTTTGTTAGATCTAAGTGATTTATTTTATTATTTAAGTCCTCTTTTTCCTTACTTATCTTCTGTCTGGCTGTTCTATTCATTATGAGAGTGGGGTGTTGTATCCGTTATTGCAAAATTATCTATTTCTTCCTTCAACTCTTACCATTTTTGCTGGTCTGTTATTTGGTACATAAATATTTATAATTATTATGCCTTCTTGCTTTTTTGAATATTTTATTAATAAATAATGTCCTATTTTTTTCTTTTTTTTTTGAGACGGAGTCTCGCTCTGTCGCCCAGGCTGGAGTGCTGTGGCCGGATCTCAGCTCACTGCAAGCTCCGCCTCCCGGGTTCCCGCCATTCTCCTGCCTCAGGCTCCCGAGTAGCTGGGACTACAGGCGCCCGCCACCTCGCCCGGCTAGTTTTTTGTATTTTTTAGTAGAGACGGGGTTTCACCGTGTTAGCCAGGATGGTCTCGATCTCCTGACCTCGTGATCCGCCCGTCTCGGCCTCCCAAAGTGCTGGGATTACAGGCTTGAGCCACCGCACCCGGCCTTATTTTTTTCTATTGTAACTTTTTTTGATTTAAAGTCTAGTTTTTTTGATATTGGTTTGGGTACCCCTGATCTTGTTTGGTTATTATTTGCATGGAATAGTTTTTTCTATCCTTTCACTTTCAACCTATTTATTTGGATTTAAAGTGTATCCCTTGTAGACTGCATATGGTTGAATAATTTTTAAATAAATTATGCTGATCTCTCGCTTTTTATTGGAGATTTTAATTCATTGCCATTTAAAGTAATTAAATGGTAAGGAGGGACTTCTGTAATTTTGCCATCTGTTTTCTGTGTGCCTTATAGGTTTTTTTGTCCCCCATTTCCTGCATTACTGTGTTCTTTTGTATTTTGTAGAATTTCTTTATTTTATTTTATTTTATTTATTTATTTATTTATTTTTGTTTTTTTGAGAGAGTCTTTCTCGCCCAGGCTGGAGTGCTATGGTGCCATCTCGGCCCACTGCAACCTCCACCTCCCGGTTCAGGCGGTTCTCCTGCCTCAGCCTCCCAAGTAGGTGGGATTACAGGCACTCACTGCCACGCCTGGCTAATTATAGGCACATGCCTATAATCCCGGCTACTTGGGAGGCTGAGGCAGGAGAATCACTTTAACCCAGGAGGTGGAGGTTGTGGTGAGCGGAGACTGTGCCATTGCACTCCAGCCTGAGCAACAAGAGCGAAACTCTGTCTTAAAAAAAAAAAAAAAAAAAAAAAGAGAAACATATACTAATCATTTTAAAAATATCCGAGTCTTTAAAATTATATAGAAAACAAAATATGGACTTACAAACCAAAGTTACAATAATACTAAGTTTTAAACTAATTATTGTCTCTTTTAAAAATGTAGTACAGGCTGGGTGAGGTGGCTCATGCCTGTAATGCTAGCACTTTGGGAGGCCAAGGCGGGCAGATTGCCTGAGCTCAGGAGTTTGAGACCAGCCTGGGCAACACAGTGAAACCCCGTCTCTACTAAAATACAAAAACTTAGCCGGGAGTGGCGGCGTGTGCCTATAATTCCAGCTACTCGGTAAGCTGAGGCAGAGAATTCCTTGAACCCGGGAAGCAGAAATTTCAGTGAGCCGAGACCGTGCCGCTGCACTCCAGCCTGGGCGACGGAGTGACACTCCGTCACACACACACGCACACACACACAAAAAACAACATAGTACAGGTTTCCTGGGTGCGGTGGCTCACGCCTGTAATCCCAACCCTTTGAGTGGCTGAGGTGGGCGGATCACCTGAGGTCAGGAGTTCAAGACCAGCCTGGCCAACATGGCAAAAACCTGTGTCTACTAAAAATATAAAAATTAGCTGGATGTGCTGGCATATGCCTGTAATCCCAGCTACTCAGGAGGCTGAGGCAGGAGAACTGCTTGAACCCAGGAGACGGAGGTTTCAGTGAGCTGAGACTGTGCCATTGCACTCCAGCCTGGGTGACAGAACGAGACTCTACCTCAAAAAACAAAAACAAAGAAAAAAAGTAGAATGGGTTGAGTATCCTTATCCAGGATGCTTGGGACCAAAAACATTTAACTGAGCAGAACAGTAGCATCATCAGGATACCTGTATTGACTGTTAAACAAGAACAATAACAATGGCAGATTTTTCTATTTTTCAGCTGTGGAATTTTCCACTTTTGGTGTTAGATTGGCACTCAAAAAGTTTCAGATTTTGGAGTAGTTCAGATTTCAGATTTTTGGATTAGAGATGCTCAACCTGTAGTCTCTTAAATTATGTAGGAAACAAAAAGTGGAGTCACAAACTGTTGTTACAATAATATTATGTTTATAATTGCTCATGTATTTACTTTTACCAAGATCTTTATTTCTTCATATGGCTTCAAGTTACTGTCTAGTGTCCTTTCATTGCAACATGTAGCACTCGTTTTAGCATTTCTTGCAGGGCAAGTCTGTGGTAACAAACTTTCTCAGCTTGTATTTATCTGGAAATGTCTTGAATTCTTCACTTCTGAAGGTCAGTTTTGCTGGATATGATATTCTTGGTTTATAGTTTTTTTGCTTTTAGCATTTTGAAGATATCAGTCCACTACCTTATAGCCTCCAAAGTTTCTGATGAGAGATCCGCTGATAATCTTATTAAGGATCCTTTTATGTGACTTGTTGAGCTTTTTGGATGTTTGTATCTGTCTGTTTCATCAAACTTGGGAAGTTTTCAGTCGTGGTTTTTTTTTTTTTTTTTTCAAATAGTCTCTTTCCCCCTTCTTTCTCTTCTTCTGGGACTCCTCTGGTACACGTGTTGGTTCATTTAGGTGTTCTATAGATTCTTTAGGACCTGTTCACTTTTCTTCAATCTTTTTTTCTTTCTGTTCCACAGACTCAATAATTTATCTTGATTTTTTTTTTTTTTTTTTTTTCAGGCAGAGTTTTGCTCTGTTGCCCAGGCTGGAGTGCATTGGCATGATCTTGGCTCAGCCAGCTGAGTAGCTGGGATTACATGTGCCCACCACCACACCTGGCTAATTTTGTATTTTTAGTAGAGATGGGGTTTTGCTATGTTGGCTCAGTGCAACCTCCAGCTCCTGGGTTCAAGCAGTTCTCCTTCCTCAGCCTCCTGAGTAGCTGGGAGTACAGGCATGTGCCACCACACCTGGCTAATTTTTTTTGTATTTTTAGTAGAGACGGGATTTCACCATGTTAGCCAGGATGGTCTTGATCTCCTGACCTCATCATCTGCCTGCCTCAGCCTCCCAAAGTGCTGTGATTACAGGCATGAGCCACCGCACCTGGCCCACTTTTTTTTTTTTTTTTTAAGATGGAGTCTCACTCTGTCGCCCAGGCTGGAGTGCAGTGGTGCAATTTCGGCTCACTACAAACTCCGCCTCCCGTGTTCAAGCGATTCTCCTGCCTCAGCCCCCCAAGTAGCTGGGACTACAGGTGTGTGCCACCACACCCGGCTAATTTTTTGTATTTTTAGTAGAGATGGGATTTCACTATGTTAGCCAGGATGGTCTTGATCTCCTGATGTCGTGATCTGCCCGCCTTGGCCTCCCAAAGTGCTGGGATTACAGGTGTGAGCCACCGCGCCCAGCCCCGGCCTGCTATTTTTAAGTAATGGTGACTTACTAGTGATGAGAAGAGCAAGTAGGAAGAGAACATTGAAACATTAAGTGATTAAAACAAAAACAAACAAACAAAAACTTCTGTTGTATTACAGATGAATTTGGCTGCAAGTAAGAGAAACCCCAAGCAACAGCAGCTTCACCATGCAAGGGGTTTATTTTTCTCAAGTCATAAGAAGTCTAGAGGTAGGCTGCTGGTGGTGGTTCCCGGCCTCAGTGACATAAGGGCTTAGGTCCATGTTATTTTTTGGCCTTTTCTCATTACATAGGATGCCTTTTGTAGCTCCAAGTATCATATTCATGATCAAGGCAGGAAATGGAGGAAAAGGACAGTGCCAACCACAACTTTTCCTTTTGTCAGGAAAGCGTTTTTCCTAGAAGCCTTCAGCAGACTTTTGTTTATATCCTCTGTCACATAGCCACCTCTAGCTGGAAAGGACGTGGGGAGAGTGACCATTTAGCTTTCCCATCCCTAAAATTCATGGTGGCAAGGGAGAAGGGATTTAGCAATGGATGTTGTGTTAGTCATGCTTCAGTGTCCTTTTTGTATTGCTGATTTTCTTCCCTCTGAGAGATTATTTATCAAGTTCTTATATTCCTTCAGTTACTGGTTGATAATTGCCAATTTTATATTTAAGAAATAAAAAAGATTATTGAGTTTGGCATTGTGCCAGCACTTTATAAACATAATTTCATTTAATGCTTATAATAATCTTTTGATCAAGGTTGATTTTTATAGATGAGGAAGTAGATACTTAAAGGAGGTAAACAATTTTCACAAGATCATCCAGCTAGTAAGTGGCACAGCTGGATTTCAAATTTATGTCTGGAATTCGAAACCCTTATTTTCTTTGTCTTTCCCGGGATGCTTCCAGCATTTATCTTTTTGCCTTTAGGACATCTTCTTCACCGTCTGCAGCTTAGACACAGCATCCTTGTAGCAGCAGCATCTTTCTGCCTCTCCTAGAGAGTAGGTTGTGTTTGTCGCAAGCTCAGGATTTACTTCCTGTGAAGACAGCCTCCTTATCTGTTCTTATGTTTTGGATGTATCCCTTTTTGTCCCCTTTGATATATGCTTTATCTTAAACCTATTCATGTATTTCTGTACAATTATATTCTGGTTGTTTTATGTATATTTTTTGTTCATCTTTCAAATAGTCCCTGCTGTGTTACAGAAGCACAGCTTTGAGCTTTCTGTTGTTGTGGGATGTAAAATAAATGGATGCAATGGGATGCAATGGGATCTTTCTCACATGAGCTCCTTGAGAGCAGGAACACTGATGCTCCTTCGGTTTCCTCCCTCAGCTTCTTAATAATTTATAAAACTCTAAACATTAAGGCACTCTTTGACCTTCTTACGTATATTGTAAGAAAACACACCAGAATTAAAAGGGATGCACTTTTAGTAGTTGAAGACATCTTTAATGGCCATTCTACTTCTTTTAACTCCTTCTTTCCCTGGGCAAAGTACCGTTAGTTCTCCTGGGCGATATGGTTTCCAGGCACCTTACTATTTTTTTTTTTCTTTTTTTCTGGCTTTGTTCCAGTTTGTTAAAGCCTTTTATGAAATATGATCTCATAGCCAGGCATGGTGGCTCACACCTATAATTCCAGCACTTTGGGAGGCTGAGGCAGGCGGCTCACCTGAGGTCAGGAGTTTGAGACCAGCTTGGTGTGATGATGCATGGCTGTAATCCCAGCTACTCAGGAGGCTGCAGCAGGAGAATTGCTTGAACCTGGGAGACAGAGATTGTAGTGAGCCGAGATCACACCACTGCACTCCAGCCTGGGCAACAGAGCGAGACTCTGTCTCAAAAAAAAAAAAAAAAAAAAATCTCCAGAGTAGCGCAATATATTCTCCTTAGGGCCTGCTTTAGGACAATCTGTTCTCCACTTCTCTTGCTCTAGATTTTGTTCCTAAAAATGTTACCTTAGTTTGATCTTTTTTTTTTTTTTTGATGGTGAGGAGACCAGGTTGCACTTTTTCTGTTTTTGTGTATTTGTTTTAGCAGCAGTGTTATACTTTTACTCATTTTGAGTTCACAGTTCCCTAAAATCTCTAAATATCTCCCATATAAGCACTATAGGTATTAATTTGTTCTCTCCCACCCTTCATTAGTTTTGGGGAGTACATGAAGAGTCTTTACAATTTAGTTCATGATTTTGGTTGTCAGAATCTTTTTGAATACTTATCCTGACTTCCAGCAGTCATATCCTTCCAGACAACCAGCCCTCCTGATGTTTGTTCCTTATGCTATCATTCAAGTCATTCGTGAGCATATTAAACTGGAGGTCAGAGTTCCATAGATTACCCCTAGAGTACCGCTTTCCATTGACATTGATTAATTCATTGGTATTCCCTTAGTGTTTTCACTAAACCGTGTTGGGAACCATCTGACTATGTGGATATTTAATCTGTATTTCTCTGTTTTTCTCATAAACTTGTCATAAGCAACTTTGTCCCGTGATTCAGATTCTTTGTGGTTTGATTTAGCATTTCTCCTCTCTTTCGTTTATATTCTGCATATTTCACATTCTTGAATGAATATTGAAAGTAGATCCAGAAGCTTTTTCCTCCCAACTTTTTCTCCTAAAAAATTTTGTCACATTCATTTTCCTTTCACCTAAATTCACCAGTTGTTAACATTTTGCTACAGTTGTATTCTCTCTCCCTTTGTGAAACCAATTCAAAGCAAGTTGCAGACATCATGAGACATCATCCATAAATACTTCATAGTGTGCTTCCTAAGAGCAAGGATGTTCTCCTACATACCCACATTAATGTTAGCACATCTAATACATTTAACATTTCTGCAGCAATCTTACATACAATAAAGTTCATATTCAGATGTATTTTCTAAAAAGTGTCCTTTATTGTTTTTTTCCCAATCCAACATTCAGTCAAGGATCATGCATTATATTTAGTTGTTATGTCTCATTAGACTCCTTTAATCTAGAATATTACTCCTTTTTTTTTTTTTGAGATGTAGTCTCGCTCTGTCACCAGGCTGGAGTGCAGTGGCACGATCTCAGTTCACTGCAACCTCCACCTCCCAAGTTCAAGCGATTCTCCTGCCTCAGCCTCCTGAGTAGCTGGGACTACAGGTACGCACCACCACACCCAGCTAATTTTTGTATTTTTAGTAGAGATGGGGTTTCACCATGTTGGCCAGGATGGTCTCTATCTATTGACCTCGTGATCCATCCCCCTTGGCCTCCCAAAGTGCTGGGATTACAGATATGAACCACCACATCCAGCCATTACTCCTACTTAAAAACAATTTTTGTCTTTCATGATGCTGACATTTTTAGAGTCCAAGCCAGTTGTCTTTTAATATGTTCCATAATCTGAATTTGTTTCTTTCCTTGTGAGATTCAACCTAAGCATTTTGGCAAGAAGGTGATGATATGTACTTCCTAGTTTATGACATCAGAATTCATGAGGCAGCAGGATTGTTTGAGGCAGGAGGATTGTTTGAGCCCAGGAGTTTGAGATCAGCCTGGGCGACAAGTGAAGACACCATCTCTACAAAAAATTTAAAAATTAACCAGGTGTAGTGGTGCACACCTGTAGTTCTACTTGGGGAGCTGTGGCAGGAGGATTACTGGAGCCCAGGAGGTCGAGGCTACAGTTGAGCCAGGATTATGCTGCTCAGCTGCAGCCTGGGCCACAGAGCGAGGCCCTGTCTAAAAAAACAGATCTGTAATGTTAGTTTGTCTTTTAATATTATCATACCTAATAAAATTAACAATAATCTCTTAGAATCATCTAATACCCAGTCTATAGTCAGAAGATCTTGATTCTCACTATGATTTTTAAAAATAGATAATCTATTCAAATAGTCTATATATATTATATGTTATATTTCTTAAATCTCATTTATTTTGTAATACGTTCCCACCCTTTTTTTCCAATGCCATTGTTTTGTTGGGAAAACAAAGTGATTTATTCTATAGTGTATTCCACATTCTGGGTTTGTCTCCTACATTATTCTTGTTTATAAAAATCTTCAGTTCAACTTTACTGTCATAGGAAGTTGGGTACTAATTTATTTATTTATTTTTTGACAGAGTCAGGTTCTCACTCTGTCACCCAGGCTGGAGTTTAGTGGCACTATCATGGCTCTCTGTAACCTTAAACTCCTGGGCTCAAGTGACCCTCCTGTTCTATGTTACCATGCCCAGCTGATTTTTACATTTTTTTTCTGGAGATGGTATCTCATTATGTTGCCCAGGCTGGTCTCAAACTTCTGGCCTCAAGTAACCCTCCAACTAAGCCTCCCAGAATGCTGGAATTATAGGATAAGCCATCGTGCCTGGCTTTTCCTTCTGTTATGTGAGCCTGTTAGCTAGCCATAATTATGATCAAAGCTTGTAGTATTGTCAATGTGGAAAAAAGTAGGCATAAAGTGTTGATTGATCCCAAGATATCACCTAAGTGTTAGGGATTGTAGTACATTCCTAATGTTAGCCTTTTTTTCTTTTTTCTTTTTTAAATGTGCCTTTTCTCCTACAAGATAAAAAAAAATGATAAGAAAAAAAATCTCGTTGGTTAAGGTTCTAATTTAATTTGACGGAGCTTTGTTTAAGTTTTCCCATCAGTATATGCATGAATAGATTGTACTTACGTGGAATAAGCTGGAGACTGTTTAACCAGATTTGTGTGGTGCCAGGCACAGATAGATACTCAATGTCTTTTGACGAATTGTGTCCTATTTTGAGGTTACAAGCTTTTCGAAGTTAGGAGTCTGTTTAATGTTCTTTATGTAGTGGCTTGAAAATAGTGAATAAGGATTTGTAAATAATGTTTCCATAAACACATTTGATTAAATCATATTAAAGTAATATAAAATTAGGAACTAAATTTTAAAATGTTGATGGTTATGTCTAATTGTGAAATGTTTTGATAATTTGACATTTTAAATTTTGAAATGACAATAATAATAAGTGGTTATATTTTTCTCCTTGTAAATCCATAGACATCAAAATTTACAAGCGCTTCAGATATTCCAGTAGAATTTATAAGAAGAAATGTTAAACTACGTGGACGATTACGCCGAATAACTGAGAATGGTTTAGAAATTGAACATATACCTATTACTTTACCTATTATAGCTTCGATGAGAAGTAAGTAAGGTACAAGATTAATGAAACTAAATAACTATTGTGGTCTTCTTTTATTAGATGTTATTTATAAAATATCAAAAAAAAAAGTCATTTTAATTCCTAATAACTTTCCATTGTCCATGAGAAAGTCTCAATTTTTGGCCTTATATATTAGGAGGTGCTTAATTTGGCTCAGATTTCCTTTTTTCTTTTACTTCTTTTTTTCCTTTTTCTTTCTTTTTTTTTTTTTGAGATAGGGTTTCACTCTTGTTGCCCAGGCTGGAGTGCAATGGCGCGGTCTCGGCTCACTGCAACCTCCGCCTCCCAGGTTCAAGTAATTCTCCTGCCTCAGCCTCCCGAGTAACTGGGATTACAGGCATGCGCCACCACGCCCTGCTAATTTTCTATTATTAGTAGAGACGGGGTTTTTCCATGTTGGCCAGGCGGGTGTTGGACTCCTGGCCTCAGGTGATCCTCCCGCCTTGGCCTCCAAAAGTGCTGGGATTACAGGCGTGAGCCACCACACCTGGCCCTTTCGGTCCTTTTTTAAATTCAACTATTCAGTCATTCAGTCATTCATTTCACAAATGTTGAGCACCTATTATGGTCTAGGACCTAAGCTAATTGTACAATGTTGGGTAAAACAAACAAAGTTCCTTTAACCCTTGAAGCTTACAGTCTAGGTGGAAGATAGACAACAGACAAATGAAAAGTTGTCCTAAGAGCTATGAAGAAAAGGAGCAGGATACTAGGATAATTCTGGGTGGTCTTGGGGTGGCAGTAATAGAATCTATACATATAGAGTAGTCAGAGAAGGCCACATTGAGGAATTGTTGTTTAATCAGGTACCTGAAGAATTAAGAGGAGGCTAGCTAGGAAGAGCATAGGTGAGAAAGAGCATGATGCTTTTGACAAGACATACCAAGACTCCTGTGTTTGAGATACAGGGAGGAAGGGTGTAAGCCAGGGGTATCCAATGTTTTGGCTTCCCTGGGCCATACTGGAAGAAGAAAAATTTTCTTGGGCCACACATTAAATACACTAATGATAGCTGATGAGCTAAAAAAAAAAAAAGCAAAACAATATCATAATGCTTTAAGAAAGTTTACAAATTTGTGTTGGGACATATTCAAAGCCGTCCTGGGCTGCATGTGGCCCACAGGCTGCAGATTGGACAAGTTTGGTATAAGATACCACTTTCCTGCTGCAATTCCCATTTCTCCTTGCTTCACATCAAAGCCCCTAGGCACACACAGACTTTCCTGCTGCTTATATGCATTCTCATAACCCTGGGCCTGGCTCTTTGCTTGGAGTGTCTTGGCCTCTGTTGAACATCAATTGATTCTTTAGGATCTGGCTCAACTGTCAGCTCTTTTGTGAAGCCTCCTTAACTGCCAGGCTGAATTAGCCTCTTTCTTTACTATACCCCACAACAATTTATGATACATACACTGCAATTATAGTGCTTATTCACCTTTTTCTGCTATTGTTATGTATTTAGGTTTATATTCCTCACTGAACTGTGAGCCCCTGATGGGCAAGGATTTTCTCCTTTTCATTTTGGTATTCAAAGTCCCTAGAAAAATACTTATTAGCCAATAGAGACTTGGTAAAATTTGTCAAATGGATTAATTTAGTTCTATTTATGGCTCTTCTTAATATTCTGATTTTATGAAGAAAGGAGTTCCTTTTTAAAATCCCAAGGTGAACGAATATCACTCTCTTCAATAACGTACAACTATAAAGGAACAAGATTGATTTTTCCCCACCAAACATACTTGATACAATTAATTCTTTTAGTAAACCAAAGAGAACTTACACAGTTTTAATGAGTGTTGCTCCCTGAAGAGAGATTACCAAGGATGGTCTTTTTTGACCATCTCAGCTCTAAGTAGGATTTACACTTCGCAAGTCCTTTAGCTTCTCAGTTGTTGTAATAATTTAAATCTCCCCTATCTGATAGTAATGACTCATCAGAGCTTAGCCAGCCAGATCATCACTTGTGGTTATCCAGGCTATGCATTGCATGTCTACAGGGGTGATATTCAACAGAAATCTGCCTCCTGAAATCATGCAATACCACAGCACTGTAATTGCCATATATGATTTTTATTATTAATGGGTCTCACAACAAATAATAAAGTGATTATGTAATTTGGTACATAGAATCTGAATTTTAGAGTCTAAGGGAGCCTTAGAAGTTCCTTAAATTCCACTTTTCTCCTCCACTTATTTTAATATTTTCTACAGAGATTAAATGCCATCTAGCTAATAATGTTGAAATCAAAGCTAGAAAACAGATTTTCCATCACTCAGTTCAGAACTGCATGTTCTATAGACATGTAGAAGTTAAAGAAACAGATGATAAATGTCTTATACCTCTCAACAGGTATTAACCACTACAAATGTCATGATAGTGCTAATGCCTGTTTTGTGACTAACATAAACTGCTTATGTGAAAAAGATTATTTTGCGCTTTCAGACATGAAACCTATTTACCTGTAAAATTGTTTTAGAGCTAGAAAGTTGTTACCCAAACACCATTTTGAATGATACGATAAGTTGCTAGAGCATAGTCGTCATTTTAAAATAGTTAATTAAAAGCTCCTTATGTTCCTTTCACTATTTTTACTTCTTGATTTATGTAATAGAAATAGGTGTTTATTCTATTTCTGAGGAGGGCTAAGATCCAGGTCCTAAAAATGGAGATCATTCTTACCAAGAAGGTTTGGTTCAAATGACTTAACATAGTAGTAGAGGCTGCATGGTGTAGTAGAACACAGATTGATGTGTGAAGCTGTGTTCTGTTTCTGCTTTTGGTCTGTGGTTCCCACCACCATCAAACAAGAGAGTTATAAGATTTCTGAGACTCCTTTCTAATGGCAATTCTGTGCCACCTATCCCTTCTGTGATCTTATTTTTGGTGTGTGTGAATGAGGAGGTGCGCGCGCGCACACACACACACACACACACACAGCCTAAACATTTTATGAAGTGAAACATTTAGAATACTTAATTCCTCCAATTATTACTGAATGCCTGCGCTGTTGCTACAGTCTCAGTACAGCGGCAAAGAAAATGGGCACACACTTACAGTAGTCATAAAACCTGCAGTCTAGTGAGGAAATTATTCAAAGCTTCTCTTATCCCTGATGGTAAAAAAAAAAAAAAAATGTTTTTGACATAGGTGTAGATGATTCTGCTGTCATACAACTTCCTGTGTCTCATGAAGTTGTACATTGTCATGAATCCACTTATAGTATTTTATAGATCTAGAGTTATTTTTAAAAAATCAGTTTTTGTATTATGTCCTATCTCTCTAAAAACCTTAAAAATATTTAGCCACAAAGTTTCCCACTCATCTCATGAGGCAGAAATGTAACAGACTCCCTAGTTGGGGTTTGCTTCAGTTTTCATCTTATGTCTGTAGTTTTTCTAAATAATCATGATCCTTCCCTTACTTGACATAGTCACTCTCTACTCCCTTCTGCTTCTCTGTGTATTTGAAACACCCAAGTCCCACCTTATATTTATTGATTGATTTTGAGACTGGGTCTTGCTCTGTCCCCCAGGCTGGAGTGCAGTGGTGCGATCACGGCTCACTGCAGCCTCCTCCTTTCAAGCCAAAGCAATTCTCTTACCTCAGCTTCCTAAGCAGCTAGGACTGCAGGAGTGCACCATCATGTCCACTAATTTTTAAGTTTATTTTTTGTAGAAATGGGGTCTTGCTGTGTTTCCCAGGCCCTTCTTGAACTTCTGGGTTCAAGACACTGGCCCACCTCTACCTCCTAAAGTGCTGAGATTACAGGCTGAGCCACTGCATCTGGCCAAGTTCTACCTTTTTGATAGAGTTCTCTTGGCCTACTCCACTGGAGCCTAAGTTCTCCCCTCCTAACCAGCACCTACTGTGTCATCCCATCTATTATGAATTGGGCTTTATTTACTTATTTATTTTTGATGTTTGTGTAAACGATTTATTGAAGGGCTGAGAATATAGAGGGATTCATGTCACAGTAACACAAAACTAAAAAATTCATAGGTTAGAAATCAAAGACCAGGTGGTGGTGGCTTTTGCCAGTATTTCCAGCATTTTGAGAGGCTGAAACAGGAGGATCCCTTGAGCCCAAGAATTTGAGACCAGCCCTGGCAACATTGTGAAACCCTGTCTCTACAAAAAAATTTTAAAAATTAGCGATGGCTCATACCTGTAATCCAGCACTTTGGGAGGCTGAAGCGGGTGGATCGCTTGAGTCCAGGAGTTTGAGACCAGCCTGGGCTACATGGTGAAACCCTGTCTCTACAAAAAATACAAAGATTAGCAAAGTGTGGTGGTGCAGGTCTGTAGTCCCAGATACTTGGGAGGCTGAGACAAGAGGATTGCTTGAACCCAGGAAGCAGAGGTTGCACTGAGTCAAGATCATGCCACTGCACTCCAGCCTGGGTAACAGAATGAGAGCTGATTTCAAAAAACAAACAAATAAACAAAAAAATTAGCTGGGCCTGATGGCATGTGCCTGTTGTCCTGGTTACTTGGGGGGCTGATATGGGAGGATTGCTTGAGCCTGGGAGGTTGAGGCTACAGTAAGCCATGATCATACCACTGCACTCCAGCCTGGGTGGCAGAGCAAAACCATATCTCCACACCATACACACACACACACACACACACACACACAGTGGTTCACGCCTGTAATCCCAGCACTTTGGGAGGCTGAGGTGGGCAGATAACTTGAGGTCAGGAGTTCAAGGCCAGTCTGGCAAATACGGTAAAACTGCCTTTCTACTAAAAATACAAAATTAGCTGGGGGTGGTGGTGGGGGTGTGGTGGCATGCGCTGGTAATTCCAGCTACTCAGGAAGCTGAGGCAGGAGAATCACTTGAGGCAGAGGTTGTAGTGAGCCAGATTGCACCACTGCACTCCTTCCTGGGTGACAAAGAAACTGCATCTCAAAAAAATAAAAAATAAAAGTAACATTTGCTTTTTCAAAAAAGTAATTTTTTTCTGGAAGATTTATTTTTAAATTCTTATTGATCACATTTTAAATACTCAATGGGGAATTTGCTAATTTAAAGGAATGGAATGACCTTTGTCAAGTAAATAATTAGGATATTAATACTTAGGTTGATAGTGTTTTATTAGATTAACGGACCATCCACTTCAAGGTTTTGGTCCCAAAAGCTTTGGTCTCAAAGACTATGGGGTTGACACAGGATTTTTTGGCTCTGCTTCGCCAGAGACCCCCACAGCTGGTGATGCCCCTGCCTGGACCTTGCTTGGCCCTGGGCTTGCCACAGGAGGTATTCTGCCCCCTTGGCCCGGTGGGCTGCACTTGGCTTGCACCCTGGTCTGGACCCTATGCTCATTTGCACTTGCCATTTAGTGGGTCATGATTCTTGTCCCACATCCAAGAATGAGGTTAGCTGACCGCTGGTGGGTGAGCAAGGCAAAGTTTTGTTGAGTGAACAAAACAACTGTCAGCAGAGAGGGTGCTTGAGTTGTGTAACCCCACCCCCAGCACCTGAAGTCAGGTAGTCCCCTGCCCGAAGACAGGCAGTCTCAAAGTGTGGCTGAGTTTGGGGCTTTTTAGGCTCAGAATGGGTGAGTGCATGCTAATTGGTTTGCGAGTATGCAAAAAAGGCTAAAAAAAAGGGCACCACTAAAAGATGAGCATGACAGTGCAAAAACCAATTAGGGAAGGGTAGCTATATGTAAAATAGGTGAAGGGTGGGGATCAATCACAGGAAAGCGCACCAAACAAGAAAAGAGGTTGTCTATCCAGTCCATGGATTTATCTGAGACTTGTAGCTCGTTTTTCAGGCTTTAAACTGTATTTGGTTTGAAGGTCAGGTTTCACTGGGCACCTGCCCCTATCTGCCTGGGAATTTGACTGTCTCCTGCCGCTATCAGGATGTCTTACTGCAAGAGGATTGATGGTGTTGGCAACATTAAAGGGTTGGAGAGAGACCTCAGAATTTTCAGGCTTTCTGTAACTCATTATGTACTAAGATTTGATATCATTTAATCTTTGTTGTATGTACTACCTTAATCTAATTTGTGTATTTACTTATTGTAACACAAAGTTTTTGTAAAAGTATGATCATTCTACAAATACCTTATTTCTTCTTCTTCTTCTTCTTCTTTTTTTTTTTTTTTTTTTTTGAGACAGTCTCACTCTATCGCCCAGGCTGGAGTGCAGTGGCGCAATCTCGGCTCACTTCAGCCTCTGCCTCCTAGATTCAAGTGATTCTCGTGCCTCAGCCTCCTGAGTAGCTGGGATTACAGGCACGCACCACCATGCCCAGCTAATTTTTGTGTTTTTTTGTCTGTTTGTTTTTGAGAGGGAGGTTCGCTTTTGTTGCCCAGGCTGGAGTGCAATGGCATGATCTCGACTCACTGCAAACTTTGCCTCCCAAGTTCAAGCAATTCTCCTGCCTCAGCCTCCAAAGCAGCTGTAATTACAGGCTTGTGCCACCATGCCTGGCTAATTTTGTATTTTTAGTAGAGACGGGGTTTCACCATGTTGGTCAGGCTGGTCTTGAATTCCTAACCTCAGGTGATCCACCTGCCTCAGCCTCACAAAGTGCTGGGATTACAGGTGTGAACCACCACGCCTGGCCTTAAATTTTGTATTTTTAGTAGAGATGGGGTTTTACCATGTTGGCCAGACTGATCTTGAACTCCTGACCTCAGGTGATCCGCCCTCCTCGGCCTCCCAAAGGGCTGGGATTATAGGCGTGAGGCACTGCACCTGGCCTTCTTTATTTTGAGATAAGTTCTTGCCCTGTCGCCTAGGCTGGAGTGCAGGAGTGCAATTGCTTATACCTTTTGATGCTTCTCAAACTAAAATTCTAGGACACGTTTTAAGAAGCCTGTATCCTGGCCGGGCGCGGTGGCTCAAGCCTGTAATCCCAGCACTTTGGGAGGCCGAGACGGGCGGATCACGAGGTCAGGAGATCGAGACCATCCTGGCTAACACGGTGAAACCCCGTCTCTACTAAAAAATACAAAAAACTAGCCGGGCGAGGTGGCGGGCGCCTGTAGTCCCAGCTACTCCGGAGGCTGAGGCAGGAGAATGGCGTGAACCCGGGAGGCGGAGCTTGCAGTGAGCTGAGATCCGGCCACTGCACTCCAGCCTGGGTGACAGAGCAAGACTCCGTCTCAAAAAAAAAAAAAAAAAAAAAAAAGAAGCCTGTATCCTAAACACTTTTTTTTTTTTTTGGTCAAATACTATAACAGTGTTCTAGGCTATCTTCTTGAACTGAAGTATTACTTCTTTCCTGGAGAATAGATGGATTTAACTTTATATTTTCAACCATTATGTAAGAGCTTAATGTATGTTAAATGTATAATTTTTTTTAAGACACTAAGTTTTTTTTTGTCAGCTGTTATCCATTTTTGGAAAGTTATAAACTTTTTCTAAAGTAAAATCTTGTTATTAAAGTCACATTGGTTAAAATTCTATCAAGGATTTGGGTAAATAGGTCTTCTTCATATTATGCTTCTTAGAATATCAATTGATAAAATCCTGTCTAGAAGTCAGTTTTGCAAAATGTATAAGCATAACAGTGTTGATGTAGATCAGTATTTGTTGAGAAGGGACGACATCTTCAATAAGTGAAAAAGCAGTTTCTGTGGTTCTTTTGGTGGTAATAGCCCATATTATTAAACTGAAGGTCTATAGCTTTATGTGTGTATATGTAAAAATAAGCATGGGAGGTTGAAAAAAGAAGGTTAAATTAGTTAAATCTCACTTCCTGTTCTGAAGCTTACTGAAATGGATTTTTGAAGGCTGGGTGCGATGGCTCATGCCTGTAATCCCAGCACTTTGGGAGGCCGAGGTGGGTGGATCACTTGAAGCCACGGGTTTTGAGACCAGCTTGGCCAACATAACGAGACCCTGTCTCTACTAAAAATGCAACAATCAGCTGGGCATGATGGTGCATGCCTGTAATCCCAGCTACTCAGGAGGCTGAGGCACGAGAATCACTTGAACCTGGGAGGCAGAGATTGCAGTGAACCAAGATTGCGCCACCTTACTCCAACCTGGGTGACAGAGTGAGAGCCTGTTTCAAGAAAAAAAAAAGAAAAAAAAAAAAAAGAAAAGAAAGAAATGGGTTTTTGAAATTACTCTGTTATGTATACTTGTATTGTTTTAAAAGAAAACTTGAATATAGAAATAAATGGGTCTACATTTAGAGAGACTGGGTATTTATAAATAAACATAATATATTTGTTTATGTTTTGGAGGCCAAATGACTGGAATTTGCTTTTACAACATGCTGTTAAAGCTGAACTCTTTTCTACCTCACCTTTTTAGAGGAGCCACGTGGTGCTTTGCTGGTTAAGCTGGCTGGAGTAGAACTCACTGAAACTGGGAAGGCATGGTTACAAAAAGAGCTAAAACCTTCCCAATTACTATGGTTCCAACTTCTTGGAAAGGAGAATTCAGCACTCTTTTGCTATCTTTTAGTGAATAAGGTAAGCAGTGTGAAGAAACAACTAGCAATATCTTATTCTTCTTATTGCTTATGTGTAAACACTTATTTAACTAGAACTTTGGATATATAACGGGACTGACTTTTTTTTTGCTTTTTTAAACTGCTACGGATAGTGATTATGCATAGAGAACTAGGTGTCTTATATACAAATTTTATTTTAGTTATATATGTAATATATGTTTATTATAGAAAAATAAAATTAAGAAAAAAGAAAAACTTCAAATTATTATTTATTATTATTATTTATTTATTTATTTTTAGATGGAGTCTCACTCTGTTGCCGGGCTGCAGTGCAGTGGCATGATCTTGGCTCACTGTAACCTCCACCTCCCAGGTTCAAGTGATTCTCCTGCCTCAGCCTCCCGAGTAGTTGGGACTACAGGGGCCTGCCACCATGCCCAGCTAATTTTTGTATTTTTAGTGGAGATGGTGTTTCACCATGCTGACCAGGATGGTCTTAATATCTTGACCTTGTGATCCACCCACCTCGGCCTCCCAAAGTGCTGAGATTACAGGCGTGAGCCACTGCGCCTGGCCTATTATTTACTATTATTATTTTTTGAAACAGAGTCTTACTCTGTTGCCCAGGCTGGAGTGCAGTGTCATGATCTTGGTTCACTGCAACCTCTACCTCCCAGGTTTAAGCAATTCTGCTGCCTCAGCTTCCTGAGTAGCTGGGACTAGAGGTGCACACCACCACGCCTGGCTAATTTTTTGTATTTTTAGTAGAATGAAGTTTCGCCATGTTGGCCAGGCGCTTCTCGAACTCCTGACCTCAGGTGATCCGCCTGCTTCAGCCTCCCAAAGTGCTGGCATTATAGGCATGAGCCACCATGGCCATAAACTTCAAATTATTAATGACTCTGGGCATTGCTAATTTAGGAAGTATCATTATATGTTTGTTTATGTATGGGTATATTACATCATGCTTGTTACTATAAACCACTTGTTGAGTGAGGCTTGTCAGCTGGAAACTACAAACAGCCAGGGTGTTTCCTGAGGGTTTGCTTAGTCTGGTCCAATATGTTGTTGATAGGTCTGTCTAAGTGTATAAATCTTTAAACCATAAAGTTGAACATTATTAAGTACTAGTTCTGATCAGTGATGAGTCATTTAAAGATATTGCCTCAGAGTTTTCTTACCTTTATAATTGGCCATAGCCATTGTATAACTGGAAATGACAGTTTCATCTTTGTTGCTGAATCACTGTCCCGAATCCCTGGATGTGTCTTACTCCAGATTTTTTTGGTGGGCCATCAGATAGGTTTTCATACCTTGATCACTTCTATGATATTCAGCTCTTAAAATTATAATTATGAGCTGGGTACAGTCACTTGTGCCTGTAATCCCAGCAACTCAGGAGGCTGAGGTGGGAGGAATGCTTCAGCCTACACAGTCGAGACTGCAGCGAGCTATGATCGCGCCACTATACTTCAACCTGGGTGACAGAGACAGACCCCTTCTTTTAAATAAAATAAGATGATTAGAATTTTGACCATTTTAATTCTTAAAAGCTTTTTGAATTATTAATAGAAAGCTTAATGAAATTCCTTAATTTTTGCATGTCCAGATGATATTCAGTACTTTCAAAATAAGAATTATCTAAAACTAATTAATTAAAGTATCTTATATTTTAAAAGTAAGTTTAAAAGTAAGTTAATAAAGGCTGGGCATGGTGACTCATGCCTGTAATCCCAGCACTTTGGGAGGCCGAGGCCGGCAGTACACTTGAGATGAGGAGTTCGAGACCACCCTGGCCAACTTGGTGAAACCCTGTCACTACTAAAAATACAAAAATTAGCTAGGCATGGTGCTGGGTGCCTGGAATCCCAGCTACTCAGGAGGCTGAGGCAAGAGAATCGCTTGAACCCTGGAGGCGGAGGTTACAGTGAGCCGAGATTGTGCCACTGCACTCCAGCCTGGGTGACAGAGTGAGACTCCGCTTCAAAAAAAACAAAAACAAAAACAAAAAAAAGTAAGTTAATAATACAAAGTTGTATAAAACATCCCAAAGGCCTTACAAAAATATTAGCTTTTAAATTAAAGAGTATAATTACCAAAAAGAGGAGATAATTATGATGATGATAAAGATAGCAATGATGTATATTTTGAGGGTCAACATGTGCCAGACACTGAGCTAAGGTGCCATGCTTATATTATGTCACTTATCTTCAAAACCACTCTACAGGGTTGTTGTTTTTATTCCCACTTTCAGGTGAGACTTTTAGGGAAACTGATTGTCTTGATCAGGGTAACCCAGAAGAAGAGCCTGTATCCAAACCCAACTCTTCCTGGCTCCTGAGCCTACATTTCATCTTATAAGCATATCTTTATTTTATCTCGCTTCCTAGTTGACCAAACTACGCTATACACATAGAGGGATAATTTACTTCTCCTGTTTGAATTTTGCTAATGTGTGAGGTGGACTTTTAATTATTCTGAGTTTGGTTCAAGGGAATGAGCTTATAAGATTTGAAAGATTTAGAAAAATATAATTGCTTTATAACTGTTATCATGTACTAAAAATTTCTGAATTTGAAGGAACAGAATTTTATTAACCCTTTGTTAAGATTAAAATCCCACAAGGATTGTAGAAGTATCTAGGCAGGATCTCCTTTTATTTATTTATTTATTTTCCCGAGATGGAGCCTTGCTCTGTCACCCAGGCTGGAGTGCAATGGCGCGATCTCGGCTCACTGCAATCTCCGCCTCCCGCGTTCAAGCAATTCTCCTGCCTCAGCCTCCTGAGTGGCTGGGATTACAGGCGCCTGCCACCACACCCGGCTAATTTTTGTGTTTTTTTAGTAGAGGCAGAGTTTCACCTTGTTGGCCAGGCTGGTCTCGAACTCCTGACCTCGTGATCCGCCTGCCTCGGCCTCCCAAAGTGTTGAGATTAACAGGCATGAGCCACTGCGCCCCGCCAGGATCTCCTTTATACAGTAAATTAATGGAAAAAAAAAAAAATCCCATTTATCCAGTTTCATTAGGAGGTGAGGTATTCCATGAATGAAATTTCCTGTAGGATGAAGACTCAATGGCCCAAACTATTTTTATGTTAATAATTTTGAGGGAGGTCTTTTAAAAGTGTATTTACTTGCCAGTGCTGTCTAAAACACTGGAATTCTGAACCTCATTTAACAGTTCAGTGATGATTCAGTTCATTTTGCATTTGACCACTACTTTCAGTTTAGTTTCTCTTCGTCTCTTAGTTTCTTTTGCTGGTCCTGCTGTCACTCTGCCTATCCTGTGCATCCCACCTCCCCTCCATAGAACCACCGATAGACCAAAAACACATTTTTCGTACTTTATTGCTTCCTCACCACTTTGGGTGAGGAGAACAGTGAGTCTGTGGAGAATTCCATGGTATAAAAGAGTTAACTGATTTTGAGAAAGGGTCTCTTCTAGTAATAAAAATCCTTGGATTTAGCAAGAGCTGTTTTGGGGGAGCCTTGGGGACCATTTTTGCCTTTTCTTTGGAGGACTAAAATTGTTGAATGACTGATTTTTAAGGTAAATAAGATGTGATGGGTTTAACAACAATTATCTTAAATAATTGGTTTGTATTATTTTTAAATTCAAGGGTGGATATTTCAGCGTGAATCTGAATGAAGAAATTTTGAGAAGAGGTCTTGGCAAAACTGTTCTTGTTAAAGGGCTTAAATATGATTCTAAAATCTATTGGAGAGTTCACAGAAACTTACTTAAAGCTGAATTAACAGCCTTAAAAAAAGGAGAAGGAATATGGAAAGAAGACTCTGAAAAAGAAAGTTATTTGGAAAAATTAAAAGATTCCTGGAGAATATGGAAAAAGGACAGTTTTCTAAAAACAACAGGATCAGATTTCAACTTGAAAAAAGAAAGTTATTATGACAAACTTAGAAGGACTTATGAAATATGGAAAGACAACATGAACAACTACTCCTTAATACTGAAGTTCAAAGAACTTATAAGTCGCATACACTTTCGTAGAAAAGGGTGAAACAGTCAAGAGATCTAGAGGTAACCTTCTCCAAAGAGTAAATATGTAAATATATGGACATTTTTCATTGACTCAAAATGGGAGTTTTGCCAAATGATCAAAGTGTTAGTCTAATGGTATTTAAATATTAAAAAGAGATTATTATAATGTCAGAATTAATTTAAACAAATTATAATTAATTAATATGATTTTAGGAAAGATGAAATACTTTATGAGAAGTTACCAGGCTGAATGATTTATATATATAGCGCTACTGTGTGAAGAGAAAGTTTAACTCTTCACCACTATGTTGTTTTTAGTTATTTTGGGCAGCTATATTGAATTTTTTGTTTCTTTGTTTTGACACGAGGTTTCGCTCTTGTTGCCCAGGCTGGAGTGCAGTGGCGTGATCTCGGCTCACTGCAACCTCCTGTTTCCTGGGTTCAAGTGATTCTCCTGCCTCAGCCTCCCAAGTAGCGGGGATTACAGGCATGCACCACCATGCCCAGCTAATTTTGTATTTTTAGTAGAGACGGGGTTTCTCCATGTTGGTCAGGCTGGTCTCGAACTCCCGACCTCAGATGATCTGCCCACCTCGGCCTCCCAAAGGGCTAGGATTACAGGCGTGAGCTACCGAGCCCAGATTTTTTTGTTTTAACACGGAGTTTTGCTCTTGTCACCCAGGCTGCAGTGCAGTGGCGTGATCTTGGCTCACTGCAACCTCTGCCTCCTGGGTTCAAGTGATTCTTCTGCCTCAGCCACCCAAGTACCTGGGACTACAGGAGCTCACCATGAAGGCTGGCTAATTTTTGTATTGCCATATTGAATTTTTGTTTAAACAAGATACATGTTTATTTTTCCAGTTTTATTACCTTTCACTATAATAAAGGAATTCTTTATGCTTTATGTGCAAAGTAGCTTTTTTCTCCTAACTGCTTTCTAATTGCTTGTGAATTTGGGGGCAGGGTCTCTTAGATCATTCCTTGTAATAAAGAATGGCTAATTTCTAACTGTTGTTAGATGAGGGGGCTAATCCAGAGGACAAAAACAATGTACTAGCTGGGCATGGTGGCTCAAGCCTGTAATCCCAGCACTTTGGGGGGCTGAGGTGGACGGATCACTTGAGGTCAGGAGTTCGAGACCAACGACCAGCCTGGCTAATATGGTGAAACCCCCGTCTCTACTAAAAATACAAAATTAGCCAGATGTGGTGGCTCACACCTGTAATCTCACGTACTTGGGAGGCTGAGGCAGGAGAATCGCTTCAACCTGGGAGGTAGAGGTTGCAGTGAGCCCAGATCACACCACTGCACCCCTGCCTGGGTGACAGAGCGAGACTCCGTTTCAAAAACAAAACAAACAAAAAAACAATGTACTGAGGATGGCAGCACAGAGGATAGAAAAAACTGAGATGCCTGACATTGTTGAGTCCTTGACGTAGCCAATACTTGAACTGCCCTGCTTCCCAATTTCTTGTTATTTGAGATAGCAATTAAAAAACTTGCTGATAAAATCATCTTGACAGTGTAAGCTTCTTTTTTATTTTTTTATTTTTTGAGACGGAGTCTCGCTCTGTCGCCCAGGCTGGAGTGCAGTGGTGCGATCTCGGCTCACTGCAAGCTCCGCCTCCCGGGTTCACGCCATTCTCCTGCCTCAGCCTCCTGAGTAGCTGGGACTACAGGCGCCCGCCACCTCGCCCGGCTAGTTTTTTGTATTTTTTAGTAGAGACGGGGTTTCACCGTGTTCGCCAGGATGGTCTCGATTTCCTGACCTCGTGATCCGCCCGTCTCGGCCTCCCAAAGTGCTGGGATCACAGGCGTGAGCCACCGCGCCCGGCCGACAGTGTAAGCTTCTTTCGCCAGGCCAGCAGTAATGCACTCACATCCACAAAGTCTATACAAGTTTTTTTTTTTTTAATGGTTTATGATACCAAGAAAATTCAGACTTATCATCTAGTCCAGATAGTTGACTCCTGTTAGAATTAATAGCACAGAATGAGAAGTATACTGCTGCTGCTGCCTGACGACTCTTTTTTTTTTTGAGGTGGAGTCTTGCCCTGTCGCCAGACTGGAGTGCAGGGTTCACTGCAACCTCTGCCTTCCCAAGTTCAAGCAATTCTCCTGCCTCAGCCTCCCGAGTAGCTGGGACTACAGGCACACGCCACCACGCCCAGCTAATTTTTACATTTTTAGTAGAGATAGGGTTTCGCCATGTTGGCCAGGATGGTCTCGATCTCTTGACCTCGTGATCCGCCGGCCTCAGCCTCCCAAAGTGCTGGGATTACAGGTGTGAGCCACTGCGCCCGACCCTGACTCCTTCTTAGAACATAAGAAAATGGATTCTGCATCCTTTAGAAATTAAACATTCATTTTCAGTGAGGTCCCAAATGTTCCAAAGATTTTATGTGTGAATGTGTTTTATTTCATAACCTTTCTTTGGGATAGGATAGGAAGTCACATCCTAGTTTTTATTTCCTGGTTTCTATGCCTCAATAGCTTTTTGTTTTAAGGGGATGTTTTATTTTTATTTACAGGGAGGTTAACGGAGTATATTTAAACTAGTTTTGTGGCAAGCTCTTGAGCCTTTTTCTTTTCCAACTTGACATTGTGAATTACAGAATTTGGACCTAAGTCATTGTCTTCTAGTGATGTCAGATTGTATCATAGTTATCACTGTAGTTAGTTCTGATGGCCTCTACCAGCTCAGCCAGCATACAACTATCTTTCCAGTTAAGCCGTATGAAAGTGAGACTGATGTAGGTCATCCTGTGACTTGATCTAACCTTTCCCTTGATGATGTAGTAGGGAACCCTGATTTTATGAACAAGATGAGCAATGAGAAATGCAGATCAAGGGGTCTCCTCTCATGTGCAGTCACTGTTGCTGTCTATTCTTGTTCTCCACTTAGACGGTGGCAGTATTCACACGTGAAAATCATATGGTTCTTGGGTGGAGAATTTCCATTGACTGGCAGCTTTTTTCTGGGCCTGCATTCACTTTTTCAGCCTGTCTCTGGTCAGTATCATAGAGCAGCTTGTTGGATAACCCAAGCACAAGCTGAACTGGGTAATTTTAGAAAAGCTAGATCTTTTGTCACTGGGATGGTTATAACAGGGCCATCTGAAAAAGTAAAAAGTCCCTATTAGGCTGGATATCAGACCAAAGCCCATACTCTTTGCCTTTCTTACATAGAGGATTTACTACTTTTTGGTCTTGTTGGGGCTCAGAACATGACACCCCAGAATGTGGCACCTTGGCATACTGAGTATTTTAAGTTGAAGGAAATTGAGAACACTGCAGAAGCAGGAAGGTCACTCTCTGAGCTTCTGCCACCTTTCTTTCCTGAAGCAGGCCATAAAATAATTATCTGGCCTGCCTCTCTTGAAAGTAGGTCAGAAGACCCTTATATCAGAGGGAGTCTTCTCTATCCCCAGAGGCCAAGAAAAATCTGATCAAATCGGCCTTACTCCCCCAAGTTTATTTATTTTTGTTTTCGAGATGGGGTATTGCTCTGTCACCCAGGCTGGAGTGCAATGGCGTGATCTTGGCTTACTGCAACCTCTGCCACCTGGGTTCAAGCGATTCTCCTGCCTCAGCCTCCCAAATAACTGGGATTACAGGCGTGTACCACCACACCCGGCTAATTTTTGTATTTTTAGTAGAGACAGGGTTTTGCCATGTTGGCCAGGCTGGTCTCGAACTCCTAATCTCAGGTGATCCACCTGCCTCTGCCTCCCAAAGTCCTGGGATTACAGCTGTGAGCCACTGTGCCCAGCCAGCTCCCCCGAGTTTAATACCATTAGGTCGTATCCATTTGTCCTCTGCATGATCGTCCATAAATATACATAGATTTCCCTGGGTTTTTGAGTCTTCATTTCTGATGGCTCTTATGTCATATAAAATTTATATTAAATAAATTTTTATAGGTTTTTCTCTTGTTAATCTGTCTTTTATGAGGGATGTCAGTCTGAATCTTGCAATGAGTGAGGAAAAGATACTATGATTTTCCCCTACAATCTTGTCTTTAAAAAAACAGGATCCATGGCCACTCTGTTTTCCTTTAGGCCTTCTTTTCTTTTGGTACTTTGGGTACCTAGACTTCCTTGCTTTTAAAATATTTTTCTATCAAATGAATTTGGTTCTTTGTTTCTAAAGGATTGGATTTTTTGGTTCTTTTCAGTCTCTTCTTAATTTACGTTTCCTTTTTTGGGGTTTTTCATTTTCTATTCATACTTTTTCTTTTTTTTTCTTTTTTTTTTTTTTGAGATGGAGTCTTGCTCTGTTGCCCAGACTGGAGTGCAGTGGCACCATCTCGGATCACTGCAACCCCCGCCTCCTGGGTTCACTCCATTCTCCTGCCTCAGCCTCCTGAGTAGCTGGGACTATAGGTGCTCGCCACTACGCCCGGCTAATTTTTTGTATTCTTTAGTAGAGACAGGGTTTCACTGTGTTAGCCAGGATGGTCTCGATCTCCTGACCTCATGATCCACCCACCTCGGCCTCCCAAAGTGCTGGGATTACAGGCATGAGCCACCGCGCTCGGCATACTTTTTCTTTTTTTCTTGAGGTGGAGTCTCGCTCTGTCACCTATGCAGGAGTGCAGTGGCATGATCTCGGCTCACTGCAACCTCCATCTCCTCGGTTCAAGTGATTCTCCTGCCTCAACCTCCTGAGCAGCTGGGATTACAGGTGTGTGCCACCACACCTGGCTAATTTTTTTATTTTTAGCAGAGATGGGGTTTCGCCATGTTGGCCAGGCTGATCTTGAACTCCTAATCTCAGGCAATCTGCCCACCTCAGCCTCCCAAAATGCTGTGATTACAGGCATGAGCCACGTGCCTAGCTGGAAACACATGTACTCTTCCACTAAGTGATGGGAATGTCAGCTCTTATCCAGGCACTTCCTCTCTCTTGCCTCACTTCTCAAATCATGCCTCTTTCTTCTTGTCTCAGAAAAATGAAATGCTGGCAGGTCCAGTAGCTTAGCAAATTTCAGGAGAGACAATCATGATTTCCCAGGATAGCAGGATATGTAATACCCTCAGCCTTGTAAAAAGAGAAGGGAAGTGTTAATGTCAAATCTCCTCCCCCATTTGAACGGGAAAGGGAAAGGATGGTTGCTGCTCTGTAGACTCTAACTTTTCCACTCCTCCTTACTCCCAGACCTCTTCTCTTAGCTGGTACTTGTGAAACCTAAATCAGCTTGACTTCTCCCACTACTGGGAAGTCTGGGGATACTGCTGCCTGAAATACCATCTTCTTAAAACTTGACTCAAAGGAAATTAGAGCCATGGATCCCAACAGTGCTGCTGTTATGCCTGCTATATCTGGTAACTCCTGGAGTCCAGTAGAGATCCCAGTCAGTACCTCACACCAACCTAATACGCTTGCAAACCTGCTTTTAGAGAATTAACTGCACGGGGCACGGTGGCTCATGCCTGTAATCCCAGCACTTTGGGAGGCCGAGGCAGGCAGATCACTTGAGGCTGGGAGTTCGAGACCAGCCTCGCCAACATGGTAAAACCCTGTCTCTAATAAAAATACAAAAATTAGCCAGGTGTGGTGGCAGGTGCCTGTAGTCCCAGCTACTCGGGAGGCTGAGGCAGAGAATTGCTTAAACCCAGGAGGCGGAGGTGGCAATGAGCTGAGATCGTGCCACTGCACTCCAGCCTGGGTGACGGAGCAAGACTCCACCTCAAAAAAAGAATTAACGGCACTTGAGGCAGGCAGATAATGTTATGCAAGAGTTTTATCTTCTTCTGAATTGCTCCAGCATCATTTGGCTCCTCAACAATGTAAGGACTGCATCTTTGAGCTATAAGACCCTCCCTTGGGTAATTAAACTCTATGTGCTGTCAAGGGGCATGTTGTTGACACAGTTTGTCCCCAGTCCAGTGTTACATGTGCTAGCTACCATTTGTTAAAGTAGGCAGATAGCCAGAAATGAGCAGACAAGGGAGCTCCTCTGAGAAAAATCCTGGAGATGCTGCCCACTAATAATCAGCACTGCCCACTCACAGTCAGCAAAAACAAAACAAAACAAAACAACAAAAAAACAAAATCCAGCGGCTACACTGGCTACTTCTGGCCTTATGGTTGGTCTCCTGCATTCCTAAAGGGTACGTATAAGGCCCAAGCCAGAGATACCATGGTAGAAACTTTCCCTGCTGATGAGCATGTGCACTCCTCCAAAAATTCACCCTAGAGTAGCCTTTTGCTCATTATAATAGTAAAAAACACTCCCCTGGGTGGAGATTTTAAATGCTAATGAGACATGTGACATGTGTACTGGCATGTACAACCACAGAGCGTGCACGCCCAAAGAGACTTCCTGAAACATCTTGCGAGTAACATTCCCCTCACGCCCCTTTCTGAATAATCATGCAATATTCTCATAAAGAGAATCCTCCAGCACTAGCTGCTGCTGGCTTTTTTTTTGAGACAGAGTCTTGCCTCTGTCGCTCAGGCTGGAGTGCGGTGGTGCGATCTTGGTTCCCTGCAAACTCTGCCTGCTGGGTTCAAGTGATTCTCCTGCATCAGCCTCCCGAGTACCTGGGACCACAGGCACACACCATCACACCTAGCTACATTTTTGCATTTTTAGTAGAGACAGGGTTTCACCATGTTTGCCAGGCTGGTGTTGAACTCCTGACCTCAAGTGATCCACCTGCCTTGGCCTCCCAAAGTGCTGGGATTACAGGTATAAGCCACCGCACCCGGCCTGCTGCTGGTTTCTTATTTCACCATGTACTGTCTCTTTACTTAAATGTTACTACTACTGTTTTTCCAGCTGGAGCAACCTAGAGCTGTTTTTCACTCCTCTCTAGGAATGTACTTTATCTTCCTTCAATAAACTCTGCTACTTAACCCTTGCTGTGCATCTCTTGGCTGAATTATTTCTTCCAAGTTAGACTAGAACTGAGAATTCCTGCACCTCCTGCTAACACATTGACATAAAGAGGCTACGTGGTTCAAGAAGCCAAGAAACAGCAGTGTTCTAGACATTCAGGGTACCAACAGAAACAGTATTGCTTAGCCGTCATTAAAAGAGATGACAGGGCTAGGCGCAGTGGCTCACGCCTGTAATCGCAGCACTTTGGGAGGCCGAGGTGGGCAGATCACTTGAGGTCAGGAGTTCCAGACCAGCCTGGCCAACATGATGAAACCCCATATCTACTAAAAATAAAAAAATTAACTGGGCGTGGTGGTGGGCGCCTGTAGTCCGAGCTACTCCAGAGGCTGAGGCAGAAGAATTGCTTGAACCCAGGAGGCGGAGGTTGCCGTGAGCTGAGATTGCGCCACTGCTCTCCAGCCTGGTGACAGAGTGAGTCTCCTTCTCAAAAAAGAAAAAAGAAATGACAGCTATACTAAGGGAGTGGCTACACTGCTGGGATAGTTGAGGAGGAGCTGGTTTCCTAGGAGATGCTTCTCCATGATATGGAGCTTCTCTAAAGTCACTACCAAGGCAGCTATTTCTTTTTCTTTTCTTTTTCTTTTTCTTTTTTTTTTTGAGATGGAGTTTCACTCTTGTTGTCCAGGCTGGAGTGCAATGGCACGATCTCAGCTCACCTCAACCTCTGCCTCCTGGGTTCAAGCAATTCTCCTGCCTCAGCCTCCTGAGTAGCTGGGATTACAGGCATGTGCCACCATGCCCAGCTAATTTGGTATTTTTAGTTTCAGAGAAGGGGTTTCTTCATGTTGGTCAGGCTGGTCTCTAACTCCGAACCTCAGGTGATCCACCTACCTTGGTTTCCCGAAGTCCTGGGATTACAGGCATAAGCCACTGCACCCAGCCACCGAGGCAGCTATTTCTAGGAAGGCAAATCACAGGGAGAAAGTAATACAAATTTATTAATATGAAAAGGCTGAAGAAGATAAAAAAACTCAAGATTAATATTAAAATGGTTAAGGCCAGGCGCAGTGGCTCATGCCTATAATCCTAACACTTTGGGAGGTCAAGGTGGGTGGATCACCTGAGGTCAGGAGTTTGAGACCACCCTGACCAACATGGTGAAACTCTGTTTCTACTAAAAATATAAAAATTAGCCAGATGTGGTAGCGGGGACCTGTAATCCCAGCTACTCAGGAAACTGAGGCAGGAAAATCGCTTGAACTGGGGAGGTGGAGGTTGTAGTGAGCTGAAATTGTGCCACTGTACTCCAGCCTGGGTGAAAGGGTAAGACTCTGTTTAAAAGGCCGGGCGCGGTGGCTCAAGCCTGTAATCCCAGCACTTTGGGAGGCCGAGGCGGGTGGATCACGAGGTCAGGAGATCGAGACTATCCTGGCTAACATGGTGAAACCCCGTCTCTACTAAAAATACAAAAAACTAGCCGGGCGTGGTGGCGGGCGCCTGTAGTCTCAGCTACTTGGGAAGCTGAGGCAGGAGAATGGCGTGAACCCGGGAGGCGGAGCTTGCAGTGAGCCGAGATCACGCCACTGCACTCCAGCCTGGGAGCACAGCGAGACTCCGTCTCAAAAAAAAAAAAAAAAAAAAAAAGACTCTGTTTAAAAACAACTAAACAAATAAAAAATTAAAATTTTTTGTTTTAAAATTTTAAAACACCTGCCAGGCGAGGTGGTTCACCGCTATAATCCCAGCACTCTGGGAGGCTGAGGTGGGCAGATCACCTAAGGTCAGGAGTTCGAGACCAGCCTGGCCAACATGGCAAAACCTTGTCTCTACTAAAAATACAAAAATGACCCGGGCGTGGTGGTGGGCACCTGCAATCCCAATTACTCATGAGGCTGAGACAGGAGAATTGCTTGAACCTGGGAGGCGGAGGTTGCAGTGAGCTGATTGTTGTGCCACTGCACTCCAGCCTGGGCGATAGAGCGAGACTTTGTGTTAAAAAAATAAAATAAAATAGGTTAAGAACAGAAATTTAACGTAAAATAGTAAAAATGCTTTTTAAATGAACAAACTATACTTTCTTTTTCAAGGTGGCAATTTGAACTCATTCTTTTAACTTGCATTCCTCCCATTAAAATTACATCAAACTATTAAATATTATAATTTGAAAATGATATTAATGATGGAAAATCAGGAAAGGTATCATTAATTAGCTAGATATTTTAATATTTTGCAAATTATGATGAGGTGGTATGGTACTGAGATACTGATGACTTGAGTTCATTATTATACTTAAAGAAAAAAGGTAGGCTTTATCTAGTAAGTAAGTGGGTAGGATTACCCAATTACAATCCAAAAAGCCCATCCCCTTGTTTGGGATCTCTGAGAGTTACTCCCTTTTGGTCAGGTCTAGAGGTAGTTCCTCATGATCTGGAAGCCTTAGTTCAAATGTCAATGCATCCACTATATAATGCGAGGGAAAACAGAATTCAGTGGTCCACAACTATGTCTTGTCCTGCCGGAGAGGAATAATGATAGCTCCTGGTTCTAGTTGTGTGTGTTTCTTGGTCATATCATCTGGGTGCCTCAGTTCTGTTCTCTGTAAGATCATCCTTATCCTCCATGGCCTCTTCAAAAATAGCCATTGGAGGCCGGGTGTGGTGGCTCACGCCTGTAATCCCAGCACTTTGGGAGGCTGAGGTGGGCGGATCACAAGGTCAGGAGATCGAGACCATCCTGGCTAACATGGTGAAACCCTGTCTCTACTGAAAATACAAAAAATTAGCTGGGAGTGGTGGTGGGCACCTGTAGTCCCAGCTACTCTGGAGGCTGAGGCAGGAGAATGGCATGAACCCGGGAGGCAGAGCTTGCAGTAAGCCGAGATTGTGCCACTGCACTCCAGCCTGGGCGACAGAGTCAGACTCTGTCTCAAAAAAAAAAAAAAAAAAAAAAAAAAAAAAAAGTTGCTATTGGAGCAGATCCACCTTTTGAGATCTGGACACCTCTTTCTATTGATCTGGGTTGAGAAACCCAGGGATGGCTAAAGGGTTGAGAATCACAGGACTTTATTCTTCCAGAGACTTAATCTTATATGGTTATGAGATTTACCAATTTACTAGGCAGGATGGAGGTCTTTGGGGATCTTTTGATCTCACTTGGTTCTGTTCTGAGTATTACTGCTTTGCTTCTTATTCATTTTTAATGAACACATTGGAACATTGTTTTTCTTTTTTTTTTGAGACAGGGTCTTGCTCTGTTGCCCAAGCTGGAGTACAGTGGCATGATCTCAATGCACTGCAAGCTCTGCCTCCAGGGCTCAAGTGATCCTCCCACCTCAGCCTCCTGAATAGGTGAGACTACAGGTGCGCACCAGCACCACTATGTCCAGCTAATTTTTTTGTGTTTTTTGTAGACACGGGTTTCACCATGTTGTCCAGGCTGAATTTGAACTCTTGGGCTTGAGTGATCTGCTGGCCTTGGCCTCCTAAAATGTTGGGATTACAGGGTGAGCTACCGTACCTGGCCAACCACTGTTTTCTTTCTTTTTTTTTTTTTTTGAGACAGAGTCTTGCTCTGATGCCCAGGCTGGAGTGCAGTGGCACGATCTCAGCTCACTGCAACCTCCGCCTTCTGGGTTCAAGCAATTCTCCTGCCTCAGCCTCCCGAGTAGCTGGTACTACAGACGCGCACCACCACGCCTGGCTAATTTTTTTCTGTATTTTTAGTAGAGACAGGGTTTCAACATATTGGCCAGGCTGGTCTTGAACCCCTGTCCTCATGGTCTGCCTGCCTCAGCCTCCCAAAGTGCTGGGAATTACAGGCATGAGCCACTGTACCCGGCCTAAACACTGTTTTTCATTTGTAGGCTCTGCCTATTAGTGAGATGTGAAATCAATTAAAAAAGAAAAAGATAAAGGAACAGAACAGGATAAAATATATCAGAATGCATTGAAAATAGCAAAGGTAAGTATTGTTAATTTTTTGTTATAAATGTATTTGAATGTATGCACTCGTTTGCAATGCAAAAATATGACATTATTGGTTACTAAAAGTCAGTACCAAGGATCTCATTTTCTTTTTTTTTTTTTTTGAGACGGAGTCTCGCGCTGTGTCACCCAGGCTGGAGTGCAGTGGCGCGATCTCGGCTCACTGCAAGCTCCGCCTCCCAGGTTCAGGCCATTCTCCTGCCTCAGCCTCCGAGTAGCTGGGACTACAGGCGCCCGCCACCACGCCCGGCTAGTTTTTTGTATTTTTAGTAGAGACGGGGTTTCACCATGTTAGCCAGGATGGTCTCGATCTCCTGACCTCGTGATCCGCCCGCCTCGGCCTCCCAAAGTGCTGGGATTACAGGCTTGAGCCACCGCGCCCGGCCTGATCTCATTTTCTAGCACACTCTTTGGAAGAAACCTGATTATCCTTTCCTTCCTTTCCTTTCCTTCCTTTCCTTCCTTTCCTTCCTTTCTTTCTTTTCTTTCTTTTCTTTCTTTCTTTTCTCTTTCTTCTTTTTTTAGACAGAATCTTGCTCTGTCACCCAGGCTGGAGTGCAGTGGTGCAGTCTTGACTCACTGCAACCTCTGCCTCCTGGGTTCAAGCCATTCTCTTCCCTCAGCCTTCCTAGTAGCTGGAACCACAGGTGTACGCCACCATACCCAGCTAATTTTTAAATTTTTAATAGAGACAGGGTTTCACCATGTTGGCCAGGCTTGTCTCGAACTCCTGACCTCATTTGCCTACCTCGGGTTCCCAAAGTACTGGGCTTACAGGCGTGAGCAACCACACCCGGCCAGCCTGATTATTTCTATAACTCAAGTGAAGACAGTGAGTAATTCAGACAGAAATAAGGTTTTTAAAAAATTGAGGCATTAGGATCATTACTTCTATTTTCTGCTTCGTTTTGGTTATCAAAACACTTTATTTCTGTGTAACTAGCAATGAAATTGAGGAATTAGCACCCTCTTCTGTTCTGCAGCACTGTACATATATCTATTTTAGCACTCGTTATTTATATTGTAAATATTTATTTACATGCCTCTCTAGTCCAAGGTACAGTAGACTTTATAATTCAAACACTGAATTTTGGATCATTTCTGCTCCTTCCACAGCAGGATTTGGCCCAGTTTCTTGCTCATATAGGGAACTCCGTAAATATTTGTTAAATAAATGAATGAAAGAATAAATGAGTGGGCCATCACAGTGTTGCCTTGTCATTTTGACCAGGACCTTTTTTTTTTTTAGTCAGAATTTCCCCCATGCATCCCATGAGCCTACACCATGAAGATTAATTTGCTGAAGTGATCTGAGAGAACATTTTGTAAACTTGTCAAGTTTGAAAAGGGAGACATTTATTTTGGACAAAGCAAGCCATCTTAATATGTAGCTAGTTTAATTATGCAAATAAGTGAAACAAAAACTAAATACAAATTTTAAGGTGTAGTTTTTCCTTTTGCTCTGTTTATACAGAAAAATCTAACCATTTGTTTTCTGCTTAAAAATAAACAGATGTTAGTAAAAGAGACTGCACACCCCACTAGAATTCCAAATGGTAGGGAAGAAGAGTTTTCCTTGTGGTGTAAATTGCCTCCCCCCTCCAACGCCCCCATCTTTCAAAACTTTAGAATTTGTACTGTAACTCTTTCACCAGTGTCTTTCCTCATTTTCTCTCGACAATTCAGTTTGCTTGTCTTTCTAAGCATTTGTTCAATGTCTATAAAAATGGTACTTCAGGCCGGGCACGGTGGCTCAAGCCTGTAATCCCAGCACTTTGGGAGGCCGAGATGGGTGGATCACGAGGTCAGGAGATCGAGACCATCCTGGCGAACACGGTGGTCCCGATCTCCTGACCTTGTGATCCGCCCGTCTCGGCCTCCCAAAGTGCTGGGATTACAGGCTTGAGCCACCGCGCCCGGCCTCAGTATTACTTCTAAGGCTGAATAAAGAAACTTCAATTAAAGGTCTGTCTTGGTGAGCAAGCCTTGACCATCTTGAAAGTTGCAGATATTGGCTCTGTGGGAGGTCTTTTTGGAAACAACATGCACAGAGCTGAGTTGTGAAGCTCTTAGGAAGGAGGAAAAGGGGGCACTTCCTTCTCTGACACTATTGTTTCCTCCAACTACTTCGTTCCCCTTCCCACCGCAGGAGAAGTAAACAATCAAACACGTTGGAGAAAAACAGAAAATGGGGAAAGTTCACTTTAGCACACTTACTGCCTTTTAAAAAGTGTTCACCCTATCTTGAGAACTAAAATCTCCCGAGAAGTATAACTGAGGTTAAGAAAATCTTAGTTGAATAAAATTAACTTAGGCGCAGCTATGCTACTTTACCTTCACCCAGCATTCACAGGATGAAGTATTTTGCCAAGGTAGTGAAGTGGGGACCTAGTATTTAGAATTCTGATATGTAGTCCAGGCTCATTCCTAAGTTTAACAATTTAAATCATGTTTTCTCCTTATTTGTATGGTGAAATGTGCATTTGCTTATAATATTTTTGACCTTTCCAGATAAAATGGGAAAATAGTTATATAGGCTTGTTATAGAAAAAATATAAATAGCTGCCATTTAAAAATAAATCATTAAAAAAAGTTATAGTCTGTTGGTAAATGAAGAATCAGAGTTTAGCCTTAAAAAGTTATTTTCCAGCAGAACACCTGTAGTTCCAGCTACTCAGGAAGCTGAGGCAGGAGGATCCCTTGAGCCCAGCAGTTAGAGCAGTTAAGAATCCAGCCTGGGCAACATAGTGAGACCCCAGTCTCTAAAAAAACATTATTTAAAAAAAAACATTATTTTCAGTTGGATGCTCATGCCTGTAATCCCAGTACTTTGGAAGGCCAAGGCGGTTGGATCACCTGAGGTCAGGAGTTTGAGACCAGCCTGACCAACATGGCGAAACCTCGTCTCTACTAAAAAACACAAAAATTAGCTGGGCATGGTGGTGGGTGCCTGTAATCCCAGCTACTCTGGAGGCTGAGGCAGGAGAATCGCTTGAGCCTGGGAGGCAGAGATTGCAGTGAACTGAGATCACGCCACTGCACTCCAGTCTGGGCGACAGAGCAAGACTGTCTCAAAAATAAACAAAAAACAAAACAAAAAAACATTATTTTCCTCTGTATGCCAAAACATTTCCATTTGTAGACTTCATTCATATTTAAAAACTTTCAGCCGGGCACAGTGGCTCAGGCCTGTAATCCCAGCACTTTGGGAGGTTGAGGTGAGCACATCACCTGAGGTCAGGAGTTCACCTGGCCAACATGGTGAAACCCCATTTCTACTAAAAATACAAAATTAGCCAGGCGTGGTGGCGCCTGCCTGTAATCCCAGCTACTTGGGAGGCTGAGGCAGGAGAATCACTTGAACCCAGGAGGGCGAGGTTGCAGTGAGCTGAGATCGTGCAACTGCACTCCAGCCTCGGCAACGAGAGTGAAACTTCGTCACACACACACACACACACAATAATAAGTAAATAAATAAAAAGTTTAAATAGGTTTCAAATATTAACAGTAAAGACATATTTGAGAACTCATTTTGTACCAGGCATTTTGCTAAGGGCTTTGCATGCACTGGTCTTATATAATTTACCATAAGAGGCATGTATTTCTTTCAGTAACCAACATCATAGTACTGCAAAAATGTGTTAGTTTATGAATTCAAGTATTTCAGAGAATCTCCATATTCCTGGATAAAGTTGCCAAAATATTAATAATTGTTGAAACACAGTGACTAGTACATAGGGTTTTACTATACTATTCTACTTTTGTGTATGTATAAACACTTCCATGATAAAAAGTGAAAAACACAAAAGAAAACAATTCTTTCAGAGATCAGCTATCCTGGTTGTGTTCCTTCCTCCCCATCTCCACCTCCTGTCAGTTGGCCCCATATGGGGACACATGCTTCTTCAGCTGGGGAGGGAAAGATTGGCAGCACTTACAGTTGGCCATTACTACTCCTCTCCCCTCAGTCTCCCGTGATGGATTTAGGACATTTCGCTTCTGATCTACTCTGTAGATTAAGTAATATACATATAAATCAGCATAAAGGTATTTCTTCCTTTGGCAGCAGGTTTAAGAGAGGGCGCCCTAGGGAACATCTATTCTTTTTTTTTTTTTTTTTTTTTGAGACGGAGTCTCGCTCTGTCACCCAGGCTGGAGTGCAGCGGCACGATCTTTGCTCACTGCAACCTCCACCTCCTGGGTTCAAGCAATTCTCTGCCGCAGCCTCCCGAGTAGCTGGGATTACAGGTGGCTGCCACCACACCTGGCTAATTTTTGTATTTTTAGTAGAGACGGGGTTTTACCATGTTGGCCAGGCTGATCTCAAACTCCTGACCTCGTCATCCACCCGCCTCAGCCTCCCAGAGTGCTGGTATTACAGGTGTGAGCCATCGTGCCCAGCCCACATCTATTCTTTTTATTTGCTAGAATCTCTTCCTGCCTTCACTTGGTAGAACCAGCCCCTTTCATCTTGGGAACAAATCCTCTCTGGTTCCAAGTAGTTCTGATGGGCTGCTATTTATAATATCCCACCTTCCTGGCTATAAGGGTGTGTGTATGATCAGGGTCTGGCCACACATACACTCTACTTATTGTTGTCCACAGTAATTGACCTATGGATGGATACATGACCTAAGTCAGGTCAGTTCAAATCCTTTTCTACCCTCTTATTTACAGATGGTAAAAGCAAAATGGCCTCTCTAGCTGAGACGATTGAAACCTGGAGCTGTCTCTAGCCATGTTCTCCCCACCCCCAGGTTGTACAGAAAGCTCATATGGAATAGGAGAGAACAGGATCAAAATACTGAGAAAAGCAGAGAGAGGGAAATAGTAGGAGAAAAGGTGAAAGTGTGAGAGTGACAAAAATTGCTTGCTTTGCCAAACATTAGTCATGCTTCTGAGCCTTCTCCTGGGCCCATATATGCATTTTCTTGTAAAACTCAGTTTTAGTAAGGAGTTCTGCTAAGTCAGTTTAGCAAGAACCCCCAGTCTCCATATCTGATCACCCTCAATAGATCCTTCATCCTCCACTGTCCCCCAGGTCATGTCTGATCACCCTGGCCTGTGTTCAGCAAGAATCCAGTTAGGTCGGTTTAGCTGGAGTCCCTCATATCCCTGATGTTTCCTCTTAGTGATTTGTCATCCAGCAACCCCATCTGCTCTTTGTCTATAACTTCCCAGCTGCCTATGCTGTATTCCCAGCTGCCTATGAGCTCCGTGCAGTAGTCCCTGTGTCGATTTCAGTGGCCTTCCTCACCATGCTTTAACATTGAATAATTTTTTCTTTAACAAGAGAAATGCTGATTCTGAATTGCTAGACTCCCATCGTTTCTGAAGTCCTTATCCTTCCCCCGTCGTAAAGTGGGAGTCAATACATCAGCTTTTTACTCAAGCTGGTTTGATAAGGGGTTTTGTTATTTGTACCTAAAGGCCGTGACCAATTCATAGAGTAGGGCCATAAAGACAGGTACTACGCTCTACTTCAGGAGTGCTATCTATATTCCAGCTAAGACTAACCACCTAGAGCAGTGCCTGGCACATGGCAAGTACTGAAGAAATATGTGTTGAAAGAGGAATGCCTCCTTCTTGATAAGCTTTTTTTGGTCAATGGTTTTCTTAACTTGGTGCATTGATTAAAATACGGAATATTTATCTCCTTTCCTCTCTTGCTCATGGATATAACTCAAGATGGTTGCTGTTTAAATTTGAACACCTTAAATACGTGGCTCTTTTTGCAACTGGAAGCGCAATTTTTGTGCAGCTAGAAAAATCTTTTTCCAACACAGAAATTTCCAGTGCAGTTTTCTAAGAAACCCCCTGCGATATGCAGCGCAGTGGGCTCACCACAAGGCACATCAATCATTTTACCGTGTATCAGGCACCTCTTCCAGGATTTTCTGTGATCCTGGTGTCAGTGCACATTCTGTATCAAGGCAGAGATGATATGTAGAAATCTGGCAGCTATTTAGAAGGGAGGCTGGGCCGCGGCGTGCCAGTATAATTAATGAGAGTCATCACTCAGGAAATGAGGAGGGTGGGGGTTGGGAAGGATGCCTTTCGCCATTCAATGGCATTTAAGAAAAATTGATGCTTTCTTAGCACTTTTAATGCTGGGAGGACATTAAGTCAAAGGATCACAGCAAAGGATTTTTTGTAACTACTGTACAGATGGATGTCCCTGTGCTTGAAGAGGCAGAGCTAATTCAACCCCAGACTTTTCAGCCAGGCGGATTTCAACCTTGTATTGAGCTACCAGCAGGAGTTCTTTATACTTGGAAAAGTGGTAAATCCTTACTAAAAGATCATAGCTTGCATGACCAAGAGATCATCTAGAAAAGGTACTTTATTACCATGTAGGATGTTTGTCTTACCTGCCCAAAGAAGTTTTAATGTAGGTCTCATTTTCTCCAGTTCCCCTTTAACCAGTGAAAGAGGAGGGCATTATTTGTTTTGTTTTTCTATTTATTCTTCGGTAACCATGGAAGAGTTTGTGTAACCTAGAGAGGCTGCTTATTACCCACTTTCTAATCCCTGTGTTATTATTCCATACTCTGATTGTCACAAGCAGGAAAAATAGTTCTGTCCTGCTTCTAAAAACTTAGCAATGTAACAAATTTTCTTGTTTTTAGTGATGTTCTCCAATTAATTAATTAATTGTTTTAGTGATTTTTCTCTGATAAATAATGTTAAAAAGACTTGGAGAGAAAAGCTACATTAAAAGATTATGGATGTATAAATATCGTAAACATTTAAGAACATGCATAATTATGATTCATATCAACTTCAGAATTATTACCTTTGGAAAGGGGTGGGGGTAACGAGTCAGGAGTTGGGGTTTAGCTGTATCTGTAATACTTTATTTAAAAAAGAAGGGGTTGGGGGAGCAGGAGTATTACATGGTGTATGTCCTGTTTTTGGTAGGTTTGAGATACCACACAATTAAAAAATTTGAAAGTTTACAAAATTATGGGAGTTGATTAAAACTATCAAAATAAAGTGCATAGCAAACAAGTGCTCTTATTAGAAACTTTGTGTCTGAGTTTATTTCAACATGTGCATCTGCATTTTTTCAGACTCAAGAAAGACAAACACCGGACGTTAGGGGGTGAACTGCTGCTGTTGAGGGATTATCTTGGTGGTTTTTTTTTTGTTTTTTTTTTGTTTTTTTTTGGCTTTTCTATTCACCGTGGAGATTACCAGCAAAACAAATCTCCAACAAGCATGTTTACAAAATAAAAAGCAGTTTGGAGGCAGAGGGTTAATGACTTAATTTCTTATAAATTGAGGCTTATGTATGGGCATGTAAAAAAAACAAAAACAAAAGTAAATTTGGGGAGGTTTCTTTCTATAGAGGCAAAGAACGTTTTACCTATATTTTTTTCCAAATTGATTTCTTCCTGGTACTATTGGGAGGAAGAAATTCAAGTGGGTATTCTGGTGGCTTTTTTCTTTTTTCTAAGAGTCTAGGATTGTTTTCAGGATAAAGTTTCTTCTTGCCCATGGTGCTTTGCTGTGACATTGTAATTGCCTCTGTTGAATTGAATAATACAAATGGGTTGTTTCTATGGTATCGGCTAAGTGGGATGAAAAGGTGAAACCCTAGATCTTGTGCTGAGAGGTCACAGTGCTACCACCCTCCACACTAACTGTCTGTCAAAGCGGACAGGCAGCCAAGGCCCAGAGCTCCAATCTCAGGCACTCATTTGTAATTTACTCATTTGTAACTTCCTGGGCAAATTCACGCATGAAAAAAGAAAATGACTTTAGTTTATGTTGTCACTAAGCCCAGAAAATCCCTGCCAACCCCATGCTGCCAGCTTTCCTAGGACATTCTTATTGGAGGATTATTTTAAACTGAAAGGTGAGTGAAGAGCTGCGTCCCCACTCGTTCCCAGCCAGGCTTTGAACTAACAATAGGGCAGGTTGAATGAAGGCTGATAAATGTAAATCCTGGAATCCAGAAGCCGGATCACACTGCGGCAGTCTAGACCAGTGGAGGTTCCCGCATCCGCCCCTAGCTGGTCACTCATCCTGTCAGTGCGTTCAGTAGATTTCATCGTTTCATCTACACTTGAGTGCCTGCTCTGTGCAAGCTTTCCTCTGCCACCGCCGTCTTCTTACTCCCGGCAGGTTGCCCGCTTGAGTCAACCAGCTACTAAACGGATCTAAGTGAGTAAGTGTCCTGTTAATGCCAAGGAGTAGCATTTCCAAATGAAGAGACTGGGAATAAATAAAAGCAAAGTGTTATCATCTACACTCTCAATTTTAGTTGCACTTCACTCAAAGTGGATCTCTTTAATTTGCAGCATTGACAGATGCTATGTTCTTAGAATTTTTTTTTTTTTTTTAAAGGAGGTAAGACGGGCATTTCAGAACACCTTTTACTTTGGTGCAAGTTGCACGCAGTTCCCATTCCCTGCCCCTTCACCTCCAACTTTGTTTCTCCAACTCCTTTACCCGCCCACCACCGAGGCCCTCCAGCTACAGCCCCAAACTGAGTATCAAGGGGTTACCCTGGGTTTGGAAACTTTTGAAACTTGCAGGGGGTGGGGGGTAGGTAAAAGGACTTCATTGCCAATGCTTCTGGCCCTTGCCAAGCGGGGAGCCCCGCAGAAGAGTGTAAGCCAAGGATTCCAGGTGCAGCCCTGGGGTTCCGTACACCTATCCCGCCCGGGCCAGCGGAGGCAGCGGGCGCTCCAGTCCGCTCTTCCCAACTCCAGTTCCTGATTTCCTCGGAAGCTGCGGGGCCGAGAGGGAGTGGGGCTCCTGTGTGAGTGTGAGGATTTGAATGAGAAAGCAGGTTGTGGCGGCGGCACCCTGCTCTTCCCCGCTCTTCTGGGGCTTCTGCTGGCTAGTGGGGAGAAGTGCTCTTCTAGGGGGGCTTTTCTGGCCCTTGGCAGGGCTTTGGAGTTGGAGTCACAGGGGCCAATAACTCATCACCCCAGCACTTCGGAGGTGGCTCCCTGTGCCACGGACTCCGAGGAGTCCTTCATCTACTGAACACTCAAAGCTGAGGAGGTCAGTGCTTTCGGGGGAAGAGGAGGGGGGCGCGGGAGAGAAGAGGGTGTGCAGGAAAAAGAGGACTGGTACGCCAGTCCGATGAGCGAGTGAGCAGGTGGCCCGAGTTCCTCTTTCGGCAGCCACAGCCTGGACACGCCTCTTTAGGACTGTGTGAGTGCTGTGCGTGGGGATCCTCCAACCCCCCGTGCGGGGAACTGGCCACGGCTGCTCTTAGGGGTCCCATAATTCAGAAGGATGTGGGGGTGTATGTGTGTCCGCTAAAGAATGTAACTCTCGGGTCCCTTGCGGTGGTGGTGGGTGGCATTTCGTCTGGTGGAACGTCCAGCATCGTTGCAGGATGCTTCACCCTCATGCGGGGTCCCGGGATCCTCTCTCTGATCGCCAGACGCAGCCAGGAGAGCAGGTCCGCGTTTCCCAGCAAGGAAAGTGCAGCGTCGGTTACACTTGGGGAGTCTCACAGCTTTTCCTGCGACCGGTGACCCTGCTCAGGACCCTCTTAGAGAAGACTAGGTGTGCTCAGCGCGAGGAGGATATACTCCATTGCCCTTTCCTGGGAAGAACGAGGAGCGCCCGAGCGGCGCGGGGTGGTGGAGGCAAACCCCTGCCCACGGCGGCGCGCTCTGCGCCTGCGCGGCGTTTCCTTGGCGACTGAGCAGTGGGTCCGAGACGCCACCCCGCGCGCCCCTAAGCCCAGTTCCCTGTTGAGCATCTGCGACGTCCTCTCCCCTCCTTCCTGAGGCGTTTTCTATTTGTTTCCGTCTGCGAATCAATTTGTGATCACATTATGACGTTGAGAGTTCAGCATTAAAGCAATAACCAACTTAAAAAAAAAAACAAAACAAAAACCAACTTTTCCCTTCCCTTGTTACCATTTTGATCACGGACAGAAGAAAATGGTGAGAGATTAGTTATTAGGGCAGCAACTGAAATCCCCCTCTATCCCGAAAAGTGGAGACGAATAAAACATTTACTTCCTGGTAAGGAGTTAAAAAATTCAGTAAAGTGATTGTTCTCGAGCGTTACAAGGACAAATCTGTGCCTCCTAACCCAAGTGAAGAGCAGGGCTTGTACAACCCAGCAGCACCCATGTCGTGTTTATTGGCATGTTTATGACAAGGAGATGCGCTGCGAAAGGGACCAGAGTATAATGCCAATGAAAAGAAACAAAGACTTTCCCAGAAGAGGCGGTTGTTTTTTTCAGTTGCCTCAGCGTTTTGGTCACCTTTGGGGTTAAAATCTTCTGCAGAGAATGCTTCAAGAAGCCTTAACAGAAGCCAGTTTTCTCAAGCTGTCTGTTGAGAGTAATTTTCTTTTTCTTTTTTTCTTTTTTGAGACAGAGTCTGGCTCTCTCGCCCAGGCTGGAGTGCAGTGCAACCTCGGCTCACTGCAACCTCCGCCTCCTGGGTTCAAGCGATTCTCCTGCCTCAGCTTCCCGAATAGCTGGGATTACAGGCATGCACCACCATGCCCAGCTAATTTTTGTATTTTTAGTAGAGACGGGGTTTCACCACATTGGCCAGGCTGGTCTTGAACTCCTGACCTCAGGTGATCCACCCACTTCGTCCTCCCAAAAGTGCTGGGATTACAGGCGTGAGCCACTGTGCCCGGAAGACAAGAATAATTTTTAGTTTCATAAAACTGTGAATCTTGACAGCCCTCTCCCCTCTTTTAAATCCCATTTGTTTACATACAGCCTAGCATTTGGCAAAAGTACACATCTTAAGGGGGTATGTAGAAGGAGCGGTAGCTTCTTGCTTATCTTTCTTAAACTGCATCAATATTTGCAGTATGGTTGGTACCTAGTTGCTATTAAACATTGGTTAGAATTAATATAACTGCTAATACAAATTTAAAATGGAGTTAACTCTTCTTGGCATAAAGTGTGGCATAAAATACCTTGGGTGAAGTAATACGTGAGTACTGTCTTGCTACATACCAGTTTCAAGCAATTTGTTTTCAAGAATAGCAAGTGTTTATTTGTGGTAGATGTTTTAAGATAATATACTCTCACCATTAGCAAATGAAATCAATGTACCGCTTTTCAAATGATTGGCGAGTAACATGCTGTTAAAGTTCTCTCCCATCTCATTTGTCATAAATGCTTAACATTGTGCAATCCATCTAGCTTAAATGTTTAAAAATAAGTCCAACTGAGTTTCTCCCCTTTTCTCTTGTTTAGAAAAATAGAAAAACTCTTCATTTTCAGGTTCAGATACTTTGTGACCCTATGTGGTGGCTTGTAACTGGCTCCAGTTCCCTAATTCTCAGTGACATGTGTTTTTGCTGGTTCCAGGAGGTAAACTGCAGTTTTAACAGATCATGGGATAATGAGACTGGGAGTACCTGGGGGAGGCAGGGGAGAGGCAATGGGAAGGAGACAAAGAGAGGGAAGATTGATGGGCAGAGTGAGGATTTATAGTGGCACCAGATTCGTAATAAAATCTGTTTAAAGTTATTGCTTCCGTTTGATATATTTTCCCACATCATCAACTTCAATTAAATTTATTTTTAAAATCAGTCTTCCAGATAAAGGGATAGTATTATAAACACAGAATATGATAAAAGTGCTTCTTGTTAGGGTGCCATAATGTAAAACACTGAGAAAATTCTTAATGAAATGTTTTTTACTTAATTTATTCATGTAGTCAACAAATGTTTATTGAGAACGTGTTATATATAAGGCAAGATGAATAAATCCAGATTTCTGTTCTGAATGAACTAAGAGCTGTGAGTCCTGAAATAATTCTAACACCACTTCAGATGTTCAGGGTAAAGATACTACCTTTGGTACTCTTAAGGAGAATGATTGATTTGGTGCTAATCACTCAGACTTGCAGATTCAGAAGCAAAAGCTGAAACTTTGAGTAATTTAGATAAGGCTCTATATCTAGGATAGGAAGCATTATGTGCACCTATTTGCTTACATTTTTGTAGTACAAACTCTACTCTAAAACTTGTACTCTTGGCAAGTGCAGCACTTAGTTCAGAAGAAACAGAAACCCTGTAATTCTCAAGTTTCTTAGATGAAGATAAGGTGAATGATTCAGTAATCCTTTGTTCTGGCTCTGTGTTTCATGACATAATGAACCTTCTGCAGCTCCCTTCTAAGAATGTTGGTCTGCATGCCCGAAGGATCATAACTATTTTTCCCTGAACAAAACAAACAAACAAAAAAACCAAAAAACAAAAAATGAGAGGGGATATAAAATTATGATAGAAGGATAAAAGGAATACAATAGAGTATTAAACATTTTAACTTTTGAGATGGAATAATTTCTAGGCATTTTTAGTGAATTTAGACTCTTGAAATCCATTACAGCCATGACAAAATCCTGGTATAATGTTGACCAGGGTTGACAAACATTTCCTCTTGTCATTCCTAGGACATAGACGGTTAGGGAGACTCTCGTCTTTCCTTCACCACCTCGTGAGTCTAAAAGCAATGATAAACCCAGGGAAGCTTGCTGAAGAGCATCCTCCATTTGGTTATTGCTCTTTGTCTAGGAAAATCAGACTCAGCTGTGAATTGTGGACCAAGTGGTGCAGAACTCATTACTTTGAACAATGCCTCCTCGGCCTGGGAAGCATGTTCCCTCTTCTCCGTAGCAGGGGCTTATTCCAGGCTGGCTTTGGTCACAAGGAAAATCATTTAGACACAGTTCAGTGGACACTCACTCACATCTCTTTGACACCCGTGACCATTTTTGTTTAAGGAGAAATTCAGTACTGCTGTGGTAGGGTGTGCCAAATTAGAAGTGCCTTTTAAGAAGCCTGTGAAGAAGTTTACACAGCTTTATTTTATTATCATCAAGGTCTCTGTCTTCTGTGCTTCGTAGTGGAAGAGGGCAGGATGGATGCAGAAGGGACAACCAAGAGAATTTGGATAGCTAAGTTTAAAATGTTCTTACCAGCTCTGCATTTTAGTGGCACTAACCTAAGTGCCTATGCCTTATTATAGTCATTAAATTACAGAGCAGAAAAAGATAAATCTACCATATTTATCGTATACATCTGGAAACCAGGGCCCAAAGTTGCTAAATGATTTTCTTAAAGTGACACAACTAATAAATGGCAGAACGGAGATGACAACGCAGAGTTACTGATTTCTAATGATCTTGTTGTTTTCAGGAAATCTAGGGAGGGCAGACAGATATTGAATCCTTGCTTTATTTTTTAAAAACCATTTTTAATTTTAAAGATGAGGTCTCACTATGTTGCTCAGGCTAGTTTTGAACTCCTGGGCTCAAGTGATCCTCCCTCCTTGGCCTCCCAAGGTGCTGGGATTATAGTTGTGAACCACTGCTCCTGACCTCGAATCCTTGCCCTAGATTTGCTATTTCCAACTATATGAAACTGCTATAGTTGTAAATATAAAGTGGTCAAGCATCAGCAATGTCATATGATTTAACCTAATATTGTTGAGTAGAATTAACAGTGGTTACCTTTTTTTTATTTTGAGATGGAGTCTCTCTGTCACCCAGGCTGGAGTATAGTGGGGCAATCTTGGCTCACTGCAACCTCTACCTTCTGGGTTCAAGCGATTCTCCTGCCTCAGCCTCCAGAGTAACTGGGATTACAGGTGCGTGCCACCGTGCCTGGCTAATTTTTATGTTTTTAGTAGAGATGGGGTTTCACCATGTTGGCCAGGCTGGTCTTGAACTCCTGACCTCAGAGTGATTCGCCTGCCTTGGCCTCCCAAAGTGCTGGGATTACAGGCCTGAGTCACCGTGCCCGGCCAACAGTGGTTACCTTCTGACGATATCTTTTTATAATCATGTGTGTATCATGAGAGCACATATGGTACACATACTACGTACAAATGCAAAAAAGCCCTTTTTCAGTTAGTATCTATTTTGGTCTGAGGAATTTTGGCATGATTGGGATTTACGATAAGGGGGATAGCTTTTCTGGTTATTTGTTGTTCTGTAAATATCTTACAGGGTTCTGGAAGAAAAGGAGGAAATGAACATTAACGTATTCCTAACATGTGATGGCACTTCCTTTATGTCTTTTTATAATTCAAAATAATCAAGAGAGGCAGGAATTCTCATCCTATGTTACTGATGAGCTTCAGACAGGTTAGTTTCTTGCCTAAGATGGAACATGGGACAGACGAACATGGAACAGACTTGGAATTTAAACCTGTTACCACTCAGGAATGCAGTGGTAATAGGCGGGAAATTTGTGACAAACACTGGGTTATTTTTATTTTCCAATTCACCATTTATGCAAAGTACAGACAGGTATAGTTTCTGATAAGCTGTCTGGCCAGTAAAGAAACTGCATTCCCTACGTGGAGTTTAGGAGGTTGTAAATTCAAGTCTGGTTCCAGAAAACATTCACGGCTTTGTTTATAAACGATGTTGGCTGTGTTTTTGGAAGTGGTGTTTAGGTTCTGTTCTGTAGAGTTTTTCCACATCGAAGTGCTCACTTACCACTTCTGGATTGTTGCCATCTTGTGGTGGGTCTAAGAGGATCCCTCATGATTTTAATATGTGCTTTCTGACATCCTAAGATTTAGATATTGGTTTTATCTAGATGTTGCCTGATTATTTTTCTTGAGGTAGTATTGATAGATTGACTGCTAGAGTGGACCGGGTAGTGTTTTGTAATGTTTTTCAAACTGGAGATCAGAATTGCCTTGGACAGTTGCTGAAAATGTCTTAAGTTATTCCAGAAGCTGGAGTTTTGGTGCTCCTAAAACTGCTGTGGTACTGGGAAATTGCAACTGGCTTGTACTGAGCTGGTTTTAGATTTGCAGTATTTTTGAGCTGGTTTACACACAAAGAAACTGGGCTCAGGAATGTCATCATTCACACAGTCAGTTGGTGGCTGAGTTGCGATGGATACCTAAGTCATCTAAGTCTAGCATTCTTTTATTTTTGTATATTTTTTTGAGACAGGGTCTCGCTCTGTCACCAGTGGGATCTTGATTCACTGCAGCCTCTACCTCCAGGGCTCAAGAGGTCCTTCCCCCTCAGCCTCCCGAGTAGCTGGGACTATGGGCGTGTGCCACCATGCTCTGCTAGTTTTCTTTTTTTTTTTTGAGGCGGAGCCTCGCTCTGTCGCCCAGGCTGGAGTGCAGTGGCGCGATCTTGGCTCGCTGCAACGTGCGCCTCCTGGTTTCAAGTGATTCTCGTGCCCCAGCCTCCTGAGTAGCTGGCATTACAGGGCCCGCCAGCACGCCCATCTAATTTTTTGTATTTTTAGTAAAGACGGGGTTTCACCATGTTAGCCAGGCTGGTCTTGATCTCCTGACCTCGTGATCCGCCTGCCTCGACCTCCCACAGTGCTGGGATTGCAGGCATGAGCCACTGCGCCCGGCCCCGCTCTGCTAATTTTTAGAAGAAATTTTGTAGAGACAGGGTCTCACTATATTGCCAGGTTGGTCTCGAACTCCTGCGCTCAAGCAATCCTCCCACCTCTACCTCCCAAAGTGTTGAGACTACAGGCATGAGCCACTACTCCTGGCAGTCTAGCATTCTTAATAGTGCACCACACCTTAAAAAGCACACCCTTCTTCTGAGTCTTCTTTCTTCCCTAGTACCTGATTCCAGGCTAGAAGAAAAGGCTGAGGGCTTCAAAAAAGCGGGTGCTGGACTCTCTCTTGGAATTCAGCCTCTGCCTCAGACACTACACGGGTCCCTGGAGGGCTCTCTTGGTTTTGATCTTTAGTTGTTTTCTGTAGCTTATTCTCCAAGCAGCCTCTTTTCTCTGTGGCTGGTTCTTTTGCACTAAACAAGAGACTTACAAACTTGCCTTACCAGGTCTAGCCTTACCAGGTCAATTGCCACTGGATGTCAGAGGGATCTAGTTTAGTGCCAGCGTTAGTGAGTTACTGATTAACTGATCCAAGGCACTCAAGGTTTCTCTTTCATCTGTCTTCACTTCCTTGTTGCTAGTCCACAAGAACCAAACATTTGAATTCAACTTCCCGCTTTCCTCTTCTCTCCCTCTTCCATTAAGTTGAAGAGGCTTCTGGACCTTAGATCTCCATGGAGTGCTAATAAAACTTCTGCAAAATTATTCCTGCTGGGAACTTGGAAGATCTATACAGGTTTTTCAGGTCAGAATCCTGGACCAGAAATTCAGTGAGTTGATTTGCTATAAAATCATATGCAATTTAGTTCTCTAGACATCCTATTTCTTTTTGCCAAATAGCTCTTTCTTATCTTTGAGTTATATAGGAGGTATTGAAAATTTATTTTTTAAAGAAGAGATTGCTTCATAGAACAGTAATGTGTTAATATAAGGAGTTAGGGTTATGTGACGATCCTCTGATTTTTAAATTTATATTTGAGGGGGGAACCACCTTTTCTTTTACCCGTACATAATATCTCTAGGAGGGCAGGGCATGGTGGCTCATGCTTGTAATCCCAGCACTTTGGGAGGCCGAGGTGGGAGGATTGCTTGAACCCAGGAGGTTGATGTTGCAGTGAGCTGTGATCCTGCCACTGCACTGCAGCCTGGGTGAGAGATTGAGACCCTGTCTCAACAAAGAAAAAAGAAAAAAATCTCCAGAAGGATACAGAAGAATTAAGAAGTTGATTACTAAGGGACAGAAGTCAGAGGTAAACTAGTCACTGTATACTCTTTTTTTTTGAGACAGGGTCTTGCTCTGTTGCCCAGGCTGGAGTGCAGTGGGGTGATCTTGGCTCGCTGCAATCTCTGCTTTCCGGATTCATGCGATTCTCCTGCCTCAGCCTCCGGAGTAACTGGGACTACAGGCGTGGGCCACCACGCCCGGCTAATTTCTTTTGTATTTTAGTAGAGACGTGGTTTCACCGTGTTGCCCAGGCTGGTCTCGAACACCTGAGCTCAGGCAATCCACCCGCTTCGGCCTCCCAAAGTGCTGAGGTTACAGGCGTCAGCCACAGCGCCCGGCCCGTATACTCTTTTGTGCCTTTTTAATTTTGAAGCTTTCAACTTAATAAATAAAGTGAAAGAAAAAAAAAAGAAAAAGAAAAAGAGAATACATGGGTTTCAATCATAAATGAATAAATAAATGACTGTCTCTTAGCTCCTAACTGATAGAAATAGGAGACTAGGAAGCAATTTTAAAGAAAAGAAAAGCAATTATCTGTCTTACTTTCTTCATAAGCCTCATTGCATTCTATAATTTTTAAACCTAGTGTTCTCTAAGGTCTTCTGGATTTCGATAACAGGACGGGAGAGGTTTTGCAATTTTAATAGTTTTCTTTCCTCTCATAAAGCATCACTATTGGCTGCAACCTGGCTCAGGGGACCAATGGGAATCAGACTCGTCTGACTCCTGAGCAGCTGAACCTATCTTTTGCATGCAGTGTGTTTATGGAGTGAAGGCTGGAAAGTTTCTTTTTCTTATTTTTTTGCCGATTGCTTTTGTTCCCCAAAGAGAAATCATTGTAGTGTGATTATTCCTGAATTTTCCTGAGCCTTATCTGAATGTTAATGTCACAGGAATCTTTTCTTCTTAAATGGAAAAAGAGAAAAGGCTTGTACACAAATGTTCTACTCTAAACCACATATTTTCTTCTTTTAAATAGGTTTTGGATTGAAAGTATTTTTCTATTTACTGGGCAAATCATTAAAATGCAGTCTTGGAAAAGAGAGAACATAAACTGTTTACTAACTTCTTTTTCTTTTGTCAAAAGAGAGAAATGTGAAATCTGTTATTTAGTGTCCAAATTTCAGTCAAAAGCAAAAACCCAAATCAGGACCAATTCCCAACATATTTGTTGAAAAGTCCTCACTTCCAATCTGGTGAACTAAATGAAAGGTATACATTTTCTCACAGGATTCTTCTCATTGGTATATTCATTTTATTCTTTGGGAAAGAATAACTGGATAGATATTATATTCTCAGATTACACATTTTAAAAGCTTGCAATTTAGGGAAAAATTCCCCTCACATCTCTGTTCCTCAGCCAGGTTTTCCTCCCATAGAAAACAGTGTTATTAGTTTCTTGTGTATTTTTCCAGACGTAAAATATCTATATATACACATATGCAAATACATGTTTTTGCTTTTTCTTCCTTCTAAAAATCAAACGGTAGTGTACCATGTGCATGATTTTGCATTTTGCATTTTTTGGTAGCATATTTTGTGTGTCATATATCAGCATATAAGAGCTTCCTTATTTAAACAATTTATTTTCTTTGACAAATAAAAATTGTATACATGTTTTGAAATATGATACCTTGCAGAATGGCTAAATTGAGCTAATTTATGTGTGTAATACCTCACATACTTTTTTTTTTTGCTGTAAGAACACTGAAAATCTACCCTTATCAATTTTTTTTTTTTTTTTTTTTGAGACGGAGTCTAGCTCTGTTGCCCAGGCTGGAGTGCAGTGGTGTGATCTTAGCTCACTGCAACCTTCGCCTCCTGGGTTCAAGTGATTCTCCTGCCTCAGTCTCCCAAGTAGCTGGGATTACAGGTGTCCACCACCATGCCCAGCTAACTTTTGTATGTTTAGTTTTGTATGTTTTGTATGTTTAGAGATGGGGTTTCACTATGTTGGCCAGGCTGGTCTCGAACTCCTGACTTCAGGTGATCCGCCTGCCTCGGCCTCCCAAAGTGTTGAGATTACAGGCGTGAGCCACTGCACCGGGTTCCTTATCAATTTTTTAAGAATAAAATACATTGTTATTAATGATAGTCATCACGTTGTACAATAGACTCTTGAACTTGTTTCCCCTATCTAACCAAAATCTTGTATCCTTTTACCAACATCTTCCCTACCCTGTCACCCAGTCACATCCCAGTCCCTGGTAACTACCATTCTACTCTTTCCTTCTGTGACTTCAACCTTTTTAGATTTTACATATGAGATCATGTGGTATTTGTCTTTCTGTGTCCAACTTACTTCATTTAACATAATGTCCTCCAGTTTCATCCATGTTGCAAATGATAGGATTTCCTTCTTTTTAAAGGGTGAATAGAATTCTATTGTGTATGTATACCATATTTTCTTTATCCCTTCATCTACTGATGGACACTTAGGTCAGACTCCATAACTTGGCTATTCTGAACAATGCTGTAGTGAACATGTGAGTGTAGATAATTCTTTGACATACTGATTTCATTTTCTTTGGATACATACCCAGTAGTGAAATTGCTAGATCATATAGTAGTTCTATTTTTAATTTTTTAAAATTTAATTTAATTTTATTTTATTTTATTTTTATTCATTTATTTATTTATTTTTTGAGACGGAGTCTCGCTGTGTCTCCCAGGCTGGAGTGCAGTGGCGTGATCTCGGCTCACTGCAAGCTCCGCCTCCCGGGTTCACGCCATTCTCCCGCCTCAGCCTCCCAAGTAGCTGAGACTACAGGCGCCCGCCACCACGCCCGGCTGGTTTTTTGTATTTTTAGTAGAGACAGGGTTTCACCATGTTAGCCAGGATAGTCTCGATCTCCTGACCTCGTGATCCACCCGCCTCGGCCTCCCAAAGTGCTGGGATTACAGGCTTGAGCCACCGCGCCCAGCCTAATTTAATTTTATTTTGAGACAGGGTCTCACTCTGTTGCCCATTCTGGAGTACAATGGCATGATCATGGCTCACTGTAGTCTTGACTTCTCAGGCTCAAGCAATCCTCCCACCTCAGCCTCCTGAGTAGCTGGGACTACAGGCACATGCTGTTATGACTGTTTATTTTTATTTTTAATAGAGACCAGGTCTCACTATGTTGCCTGGGCTGTTCTTGAACTCCTGGGCTCAAGTGATCCTCCCACCTTGGCCTCCCAAAGTGTTGGGATTACAAGCATGAGACACTGTGTCTTGCCTATTTTTGATTTTCTGAGGAACCTCCATGCTGTATTAATTTACATTCTCACCAGTAGTGCACAAGGATTTCCTTTTCTCCATATCCTTGCCAGCACTTACTTTTTGTCTTTTTGATAATAGCCATTCTAACTGACATGAAGTGATATCTCATTGTGATTTTAATTTGCACTTTCCTGATGACTAGTGATGTTGAGCATATATATATATATACACACACACACACACACACACATACACACATACCTGTTGACCATTTGTATGTTGTCTTTTTTTTATTATACTTTAAGTTCTAGGGTATATGTGCACAGTGTGCAGGTTTGTTACATATGTATACATGTGCCATGTTGGTGTCCTGCACCCGTTAATTCGTCATTTACATTAGGTATATCTCCTAATGCTATCCCTTCCCCCTACCCCCTACCCCCAACCCATGACAGGCCCCAGTGTGTGATGCTCCCCTTCCTGTGTCCAGGTGTTCATTGTTCAATTCCCGCCTACGAGTAGGAACATGCGGTGTTTGGTTTTTTGTCCTTGCGATAGTTTGCTAAGAATGATGGTTTCCACCTTCATCCATGTACCTACAAAGGACATGAACTCATCTTTTTTTAATGGCTGCATAGTATTCCATGGTGTATATGTGCCACATTTTCTTAATCTGGTCTATCACTGATGGACATTTGGGTTGATTCCAAGTCTTTGCTATTGTGAATAGTGCCGCAATAAACATACGTGTGCATGTGTCTTTATAGCAGCATGATTTATAATCCTTTGGGTGTATACCCAGAAATGGGATGGCTGGGTCAAATGGTATTTCTGGTTCTAGATCCTTGAGGAATTGCCACACTGTCTTCCACAATGGTTGAACTAGTTTACAGTCCCACCAACAGTGTAAAAGTGTTCCTATTTCTCCACATCCTCTCCAGCACCTGTTGTTTCCTGACTTTTTAATGATGGTTTTGATTTGCATTTCTCTGATGGCCAGTGATGATGAGCATTTTTTCATGTGTCTGTTGGCTGCATAAATGTCTTCTTTTGAGAAGTGTCTGTTCATATCCTTTGCCCATTTTTTGATGGGTTTTTTTCATTTTTTCTTGTAAATTTGTTTGAGTTCTTTGTAGACTCTGGATATTAGCCCTTTGTCAGATGAGTGGATTGCAAAAATTTTCTCCCATTCGGTAGGTTGCCTGTTCACTCTGATGGTAGTTTCTTTTGCTGTGCAGAAACTCTTTAGTTTAATTACATCCCATTTGTCAATTTTGGCTTTTGTTGCCGTTGCTTTTGGTGTTTTAGACATGAAGTCCTTGCCCATGCCTATGTCCTGAATGGTATTGCCTAGGTTTTCTTCTAGGGTTTTTATGGTTTTAGGTCTAACATTTAAGTCTTTAATCCATCTTGAATTAGTTTTCATATAAGGTGTAAGGAAGTGATCCAGTTTCAGCTTTCTACATATGGCTAGCTAGTTTTCCCAGCACCACTTATTAAATAGGGAATCCTTTCCCCATTTCTTGTTTTTGTCAGGTTTGTCAAAGATCAGATGGTTGTAGATGTGTGGTGTTATTTCTGAGGCCTCTGTTCTGTTCCATTGGTCTATATCTCTGTTTTGGTATCAGTACTCTGCTGTTTTGGTTATTGTAGCCTTGTAGTATAGTTTGAAGTCAGGTAGCGTGATGCCTCCAGCTTTGTTCTTTTGACTTAGGATTGACTTGGCAATGCGGGCTCTTTTTTGGTTCCATATGAACTTTAAAGTAGTTTTTTCCAATTCTGTGAAGAAAGTCATTGGTAGCTTGATGGGGATGGCATTGAATCTATAAGTTACCTTGGGCAGTATGGCCATTTTCACAATATTGATTCTTCCTATCCATGAGTATGGAATGTTCTTCCATTTGTTTGTGTTCTCTTTTATTTCATTGAGCAGCGGTTTGTAGTTCTCCTTGAAGAGGTCCTTCACATCCCTTGTAAGTTGGATTCCTAGGTATTTTATTGGAAGCAATTGTGAATGGGAGTTCACTCATGATTTGGCTCTCTGTTTGTCTGTTATTGGTGTTTAAGAATACTTGTGATTTTTGCACATTGATTTTGTATCCTGAGACTTTGTTGAAGTTGCTTATCAGCTTAAGGAGATTTTGGGCTGAGATGATGGGGTTTTCTAAATATACAATCATGTCATCTACAAACAGGGACAATTTGACTTCCTCTTTTCCTAATTGAATACCCTTTATTTCTTTCTCCTGCCTGATTGCCCTAGCCAGAACTTCCAACACTATGTTTAATAGGAGTGGTGAGAGAGGGCATCTGTGACAGGGTATCTCTTTGTCACCCATGCTGGATAGAGTGCAGTGGCACAATCTTGGCTCATTGAAGCCTTAACTTCAAGTGATAAGTGATCCTCCCACCTCAGCCCTCCAAGTAGCTGGGACTATAGGTGCATGCCACCATGCTTGGCTAATTTTTGTATTTTTTGTAGAGATGGGGTTTTGCCATGTTGACCAGGCTGCTGTCAAACTCCTGAATTCAAGTTACATGGCTGCCTTGACTTTCTAAAGTGCTAGGATTACAGACATTAGCCACACCACCTGGCTGCCCTGACTATTCTTGATGTTTGTTGCTGTGGGCTGGTGCCTGTGCTTTTGAAGAAGTAGGGATTTATTCCAGTCTTTGCAGACTGACTTTGTGTGGGAAAGCCTTTTATCAGTCAGCCCTTCCAGAGATTCTGGGCAGGCCATCTGGTGTGCTGTGTGGGTGGTCTTGCTGTTGGGGTTCATGGGCAGGCTGGCTTGATGCCTGGGTCAGTAGGTGGGCAGACCTTGCCTCTGAATCTTCAGGGTTGAGCCAGGAGCTTGGATCCACTAGCGTGGACCTGTTGATTGGGTCCATGAGGGTGAGCCTGTTGCCTAGGTGCATGAGGGTGGCCTTGGAGTTTGTTATTTGTGGGAATTGGACTTGAGCCTGGATCCACAGAGGCAAACCTGTCACTAGAGTAGGCCTTGAGCCTGAGTCTGCAGGTGCTGGCTAGCCACTGTGATGAGTCTGGTACCTAGGTCCACGAGTATGGGCCTGGAGCCTAAGTACATGGGGGCTGGCAATGCCCTAGGGTTGGCCTAGAGCCAAAGTCTGCAGAGGCTGGCCTGGAACTGAAGCAAATCCTTATCTTGGTGCCACTGGGCTAGTCTGGAGTCTGTGGCCTCTGAGATAAACCTGGCAATAGAACAAACCTGGAGAACAAGTCCATCGGGCAGGTCTGGAGCCTAGGGCTGTGCGATCTGGCATGGTGCCAGGGTAGGCCTGGAGGCTCAGTCCATGGTTACCCATCTGGATTCTGGAACCGTGCAGGCCCTCTTGGTTCTGGATTTTACTGGGTTGGGCCTGGCATTAGGGTCTGAGGCAATGTCCATTATTCACCTCCATCTTCTTCCCCCAAGCAGAGGGTATCGCTCCACACTGTGCTGTCTGTGGTTAAAGCATGGGTGACATGGGTAATGTAAAACTGTCCTTCCTACCCTTTTCAATGTGGTTTCATATTTCTGTGCTATACTTAGGTGCTATGATCTCATGATCTCTTACCTCATTTCCTTAGCTCTTTTGAAGTTATTTATTTTGCCATCTTGCTCTTGTTTACTTATTTAATGGCTGCATATTTCCCACTGTATGGATATACTATAAATTAAGCAGATGAATCAACAATTAGGTTGCAGCTGGGCATGGTGGTTCATGCCTGTAATCCCAGCACTTTGGGAGGCCAAGGTAGGTGGATCACCTGATGCCAGGAGTTCGAGACCAGCCTGGCCAACATGGTGAAACCCTGTCGCTACTAAAAATACAAAAATTAGCCAGGTGTGGTGGCGGGTGCCGGTAGTCCCAGCCACTGGGGAGGCTGAGGCACAAGAATTGCTTGAACCCAGGAGGCAGAGGTTGTAGTGAGCCAAGATTACCCCATTGCACTCCCGCCTGGGTGACAGAGTGAGACTCTGTCTCAAAAAAGAAAAAAATTTTTAAAATCATTTTTTGATGCTCTTTTGAGCTTGAGAATTCTTATGAACAAATCAGGTTTAATATCCCATCTCCTTCTCTCTTTCCTTGAGGACCTTTTGAATTCCTGTCTTGTAATTTCTGATATTCTTATATCTTCATATAATAGAGGCTCTCTATTGACCTGTTTGAGGATTAAGAACCCATGTCTGTTGCCTTTAGAGAAATAAAACTTTAATTCTTAATTTTACCACCAGTATCTTAGGTTAAACTCTTTATAAAGCTATAATTTTTTATTATGACTATAGTCCTTCCAAAGAGAGGCCTTTCTCAGGACTTATATTCTGAATAATTTATGTTTTTTTTTTTTTTTTTTAGATGGAGTCTTGCTGTGTCACCCAGGCTGGAGTGCAGGGACATGATCTCATGCTCACTGCAACCTCTGCCTCCTGGGCTCAAGTGATCCTCCCACTCCAGCCTCCTGAGTAGCTAGAACTACAGGTGTGCACCACCTTGCCCAGATAACATTTGAATTTTTAGTAGAGGCGATGGGGTTTGACCATGATGCTTAGGCTGGTCTTGAACTCCTGGGCTCAAGCCATCCGCCACCTCAGCCTCCTAAAGTGTTGGAATTACAGGCGTGAGCCACTGTGCCTGGCCCAATTTCCTTATATGTTCTTTATTATATCACATTATATTTAGATAGCATATTAACAATATTCCTTAGTAATTTTTCTTTTATAACCAGGAACAGAGATTTGAGCATCTACTCTTCCTTCCTACTAAAATGTCCTTCCCATGCAACCCTCCCATATTCTCTTCCCTCTTTTAAACCTACCAATCCTTTGACATCTGGCTGTAACATCCCACTCTCCAGGAACTTTTTTCTGTACTTTTGGGCACAGATCCCCCACTTACCCTGCTGTGTGGTCGAAAGGAGGAGAGATGATGTTTGGAGTTTGAATTGGCAGCACAAGGCAGATCTCTTGGAGCTGCACTCCTTATTGCTGGGCAGAAGGGGTAGGGAGGGCAGGCAAGCATGAAAATTGGACACATTCTCTGCTATAAGCTCCCTTCACTCACTGGTGGGTGCGAAGAAGACAGAAGACAGAATAAGATGAATCGGGGAGGCTGGCAGATCTGCCCTTCTTTGGGGGATGCCCTTTCTTAGACTGAATTTTGGACATCCTTATGTATGAAGGAATTGTGAGCAGACATATTTTGTAATCCATTTCCACTATTTAAAAAGCGTGGAAATCACTGGTTTAGAGACAATTAGCATAAGCCAAGGAATTTTTGGATATTAGACCTACACATAAGTTGATTAAATAAGGATTGTAAAATAAATCTGCTGTTTGTATGTCATCAAGAAACATCTTCAGATGCAATAAAATATGTTAATATTGGGCTAGAGTTCCAGATTGATGGCCACTGAGAGTTGAAATCTAATTACCAAATACTCATTCCTTTAGATGTTTTAAAATATGGTCTTAATTTCCAATCAGTACTGTGTGCCCACTTTTAAAATGAAGGGATATGTATCTATAAAAATGGAAATATGCCCATCCTGATACGAGCACAGAGAGGTGGAAAGGACTGAGGTTGGGAAGTCTGGGTCCACTATTGGCTCTGCCATGCTTAGCAGGGGTCTGTCTTGTTGTCTTTCTCTCTCTCTCCCTCTGTTTTATTCATGATTTGTTAGGAAGCAAAATCACACAGATCTTAAGAAGGAAATCTTTAGAGTTAGATTTTTTGAGTTCAAATCCTTGTGCTGTTGCTTGATGTTGTGGGACGTTGGGTAATTATTGAACCCTTCTGTGTGCTGCAGTTTCTCTATCAGTAAAAAAGGGATAAAAATTATACCTAGCCCTTTGGATAGTTGAAAGGACTAAATAAAATAATACTTGCAAAATGCTTACCATGATACTTGGCCATAGGAAGTGTGAAAAAAAAAATCAGCAGTTATTACAAAGTGGCAGGCCCTGAGTTAATATTTTTTGTGCTAGCTCAGGTCCTGATTTGGCTGTCAAACGCATGGATCTGTGGCTTTGAATGTGAATTACCAGGGTTCAGCTCTCTTTTTAGCAACACACCCTCACCCCCCACTGATATCATTTAAAAATTCGATTTTATCAATAGAAAAGTCATTTTCTTAAATGCAATGGACCAGTAAGAAAGTAATGAATACTCATGCCAAAAGCTCAGCGAAGAGGGTTCAGTTGAGCACTGAAGCTGGATTTGCCTTGAGGACATTTGCCAAACCGGGTTAACTTGAATTTCAGTTTTCATTGCCAGAAGGCATAAGGGACAAGAGAGGGTGAGACATCTGAGAAGGGGCCTTTTGGTTATAAAGCTGGGATTTCAAAAGGCTTCTCTTTCAATGTAAGTGTGAATTAGAAAAAAAAGAAACAAAATCACCATATTTTATTTCCAACTTAAGAAGTCTGTAAGGAAGATCACCTATTACTGGTGCTGAGCAGGTGCCTGATTTCTTGGTCCTGAGAATCTGTGATTGTAAACCAGCTCTAATACAGGTATACATCTGGAATTCACAATACCTATGAAGTCAGGACAACCTCCAGATGAAGATTTGGTTTAAAGATTTCATACACTGGGCCAGGCACAGTGGCTCACGCCTGTGATCCCAGCACTTTGGGAGGCCGAGGCAGGTGGATCACTTGAGGTGAGGAGTTTGAGACCAGCCTGGCCAACACGGTGAAACGCTGTCTCTACTAAAAACACAAAAATTAGGTGGGTGTGGTGGCACACGCCTGTAATTTCAGCTACACAGGAGGCTGAGGCAGGAGAATTGCTTGAGCCTGGGAGATGGAGGTTGCAGTGAGCCGAGATTGTGCCAGTGCATTCCAGCCTGGACAACAGAATGAGACTCCTTCTCAGAACAAAAGAAAACAAAACAAAAAAGGATTTCATGCATTGGAAGTGTTGCTGGTACTGAGCAGAACCCATTTTTTTCCCTTTTTTGGTGAAATCTATTTTTTATCTCAGACTACAGAGAATTTCTGCCAATGAAATTAAAAGGCAAATGAACATCTCTGTAAAACCAAAAACAGAACAAAAAACCTCCCCTAAACACAAGCTATGAGCTGAAAATAAGAAACTATAAGGACTAACCAACCTCATTTTATTTTTTTTATTTTTATTTTTCCAAGCTCATTTAAAAAATAACCAAATACAACTTGAAAAAATAAAAATGTAATAATTAAAAAGAAGTCAGTGAATGAATTTACGAATAGGTAAATCCAAGCTGCATAGGAAGTTAGTCAAAAGAATTTGGGCCGGGTGTTGTGGCTCACGCCTGTAATCTCAACACTTTGAGAGGCCGAGGCAGGCGGCTTACGAGGTCAGGAGTTTGAGACCAGCCTGGCCAACATGGTGAAACCCTGTCTTTACTAAATATACAAAAAAAAGAAAAAAAAAAAATCCGGGCGTGATGGTGCGCACCTGTAATCTCAGCTACTCAGGAGGCTGAGGCAGAAGAATCACTTGAACCTGGGAGGCAGAGGTTGCAGTGAGCCAAGATCGTGCCACTGCACTCCAGCCTGGGCAACAGAGTGAAGACCCCGTCCCCCACAAAAAAAAAAGAATCTGAACAAAATTGTAATTATAGTTACAGAAAAATGAGAGAGAAAGAAAATTGGCAAAGGCAACATCTAAAGAGATAATGGCTGAGAATTTTCAAGGATCAATAAAAAGCATCACTTGACATATTGATGAAGTCATATGAATTCCAGTCAGAATAAGTAAAAAGAAATTCACACATAGACAAAACATAATTACACTGCAGAACACAAAAGATAAAGAGAGGATCTTAAGCTTATCTTCAAAGACATGACAAATTATCCTGACAATGTAACAATAGAAGCCAGAAGACAATAGAATATTATCTTTCATGTACTGTGGGAAATTAACTGTTGCCCTAGGATTCTATTTTCATTAAAAAACAATCTTTAAAAAACAAGGACACAATAAAGGCCTTTCAGATGTATAAAAACCTAGAGAATTTGTTCCAGCAGATCCTCACTAAAAGAGTAACACTTCAGGTGAGAAGAAAATTATTCCCAGATAAAGGATCTTAAAAACAAGAAATAATGAAGAGCAAAGAAAGTTTAAGTTAAAATACATATTGACTATATAAGGTAATAATGATATATTCAGTGGGAACTGGTAACATATGTTGGAGAAGCAAAAGGAGTTAATGTGCTCCAAAATTCTTGTATAGTTTCGGAAGAGATTAGAGATAATGATTATTGAGACTTTGATAAGCAAAGTATGCATGTTAAAATGTTTAGGGCAACTACTAAAAATTAGGAAAAGAATGGATAACGTCCTAGCTAATGGAGAAAAATTAAATGAGAAAAATAATCTCAATGAAATCAAGGGAGCTGAGAAAAAAGTAGAGAATAGGCAAGAAAAATAGCAAGCAGAAAATACGATGTTGAAATAAATTCCATTGTATCACTAATCATAATCTGAAGGAACCAAAGATTGTTAGAGTGGATGAAGAATTCAGCTACATATACCACTTATAACAGAAATGTCCAGGCCGGGCGTGGTGTCTCACGCCTGTAATCCCTGCACTTTGGGTGGTCAAGGTGGGCAGATCACCTGAGGTCAGGAGTTCAAGACCAGCCTGGCCAACATGGTGAAACCCCGTCTCTATTAAAAATACAAAAATTAGCCAGGCACGCATCTGTAATCCCAGCTACTCGGGAGGATGAAGTAGGAGAATTGCTTGAACCTGGGAGGCAGAGTTTGCAGTGAGCTGAGATCACACTATCGCACTCCAGCCTGGGCAACACAGTGAGACTCTCTCCAAAAAAAAAAAAAAAAGTGTCTAAAATATAAGGATACAGAATGTTTAAAAGTAAAATAATAGGGAAATAGGTGACTAAAAACCAAAAGAAGCTGGCAATTTTGACATAAGACAAAATAGTCTTTAAATTGCAAAAAGCATTTTTAGAGATAAAGAGGGCCAATTGGTTAAAAAGTCTCAACTTATCAGAAAGATAAAATACTTATATGCATCTTCAGGTAGCCTATAAAGAAAAGCCTGTCAGATTAACAGCAGTTTTCTCAGCAGAAACCCTATAAGCTAGAAGGGATTGGGGTCCTATCTTTAGCCTCCTTAAACAAACAATTATCAGGCAAGAATTTTGTATCCAGCAAAACTAAGCTTCATAAATGAAGGAAAGATACAGTCTTTTTCAGACACACAAATGCTGAGAAAATTCACCACTACCAAGCCAGCACAGTAAGAACTGCTAAAAGGAGCTCTAAATTTTGAAACAAATCCTTGAAATACAGCAAAACAGAACCTCCTTAAAGCATAAATCTCACAGGATATATATAACAATTACACCATTAAAAAACAAAAACCTAGGTATTCAGGCAACAAATACCATGATGAATAGAATAGTACCTCACATCTCAATATTAACATTGAATGTAAATGGCCTAAATGCTCTACTTAAAATATACAGAATGGCAGAATAGATAAGAATTCACTAACTAACTATCCGCTGCCTTCAAGAGACTCACCTGACACATAAGGAGTCACATAAACTTAAGGTAAAGGGGTGTAAAAAGATATTCCATGCAAATGGACATCAAAAGCAAGCAAGAGTAGTTATTCTCATACCAGATAAAAAAAACTAAAGCAACAGCAATTAAAAAAGACAAAGAGGGACATTATACAATGATAAGATAATTGGTCCAACAGGAAAATGTCACAATTCTAAATATATATGCATCTAACACTGGAGATCCCAAATTTATAAAACAATTACCACTAGACCTAAGAAATAAGATAGATGGCAACACAATAATAATGGAGGACTGTAATACTCCACTGACAGCACCTAGACAGGTCATTAAGACAGAAAGTCAACAACAACAAAATGGACTTAAACCATACCCTAGAACAAATAGACTTAATAGATACTTACAGAATATTCTTCCCAATAACTACAGAATATACTCAGCACATGGGACATTCTTTTTTTTTTTTTTTTTTTTTTTTTGAGATGGAGTCTCGCTCTGTCACCCAGGCTGGAGTGCAGTGGCCGAATCTCAGCTCACTGCAAGCTCCGCCTCCCAGGTTCACGCCATTCTCCTGCCTCAGCCTCCCGAGTAGCTGGGACTACAGGTGCCCGCCACCTCGCCCGGCTAGTTTTTTGTATTTTTTAGTGGAGACGGGGTTTCACCATGTTAGCCCATGTTGGGATGGTCTTGATCTCCTGACCTCGTGATCCGCCCGTCTCGGCCTCCCAAAGTGCTGGGATTACAGGCTTGAGCCACCGCGCCCGGCCAGGACATTCTTTAAGATAAATCATATGATAGGCCACAAAATAAGTCTCAACAAATTTAAGAAAATTGAAATTATAGCAAGTAGTCTCTCACACAGTGGAATAAAATTGGATATTCACTCCAAAAGCAAGCCTCAAAACCATGCAAATACATGGAAATTAACCTGCTCCTGAATGATGGTTGGGTCAACAATGAAATCAAGATGGATTTTTTTTTTTTTCTTTGAGATGGAGTCTAACTCTATTGCCCAGGCTGGAGTGCAGTGGCAAGATTTCTGCTCACTGCACCCTCCGCCTCCCGGGTTCAAGTGATTCTCCTGTCTCAGCCTCCTGAGTAGCTGGGATTACAGGCACCTGCCACCATGCCCAACTAATTTTTGTATTTTTAGTAGAGACAGGGTTTCACCATGTTGTCCTGGCTGGTCTCAAACTTCTGACCTTGTGATCCACCTGCCTCGGACTCCCAAAGTGCTGGGATTACAAGCATGAGCTACCATTCCCAGCCCAAGATGGAAATTAAAAAATTATTTGAACTGAATAATAGCGACACAACCTATCAAAACCTTTGGGATACAACAAAGGCAATGCTAAGAGGAAAGTTCATAGCATTAAATACCTAAATCAAAAAGTCTGAAAGAGCACAAATAGACAATCTAAGGTCACACCTCAAGGAACTAGAGAAACAAGAACAAACCAAACCCAAACCCAGAAGAAGAAAACTAATAATGAAGATCAGAGCAGAGTGAAATGAAATGGAAAACAAAAAACAATAAAAAAGGTAAATGAAACAAAAAGCTGTGTCTTTGAAAAGATAAAATTGATAGACCAATAGTGAGATTAACCAAGAAAAGAAGAGAGATGATTCAAATAAGCTCAATTAGAGATGAAATGGGAGATATTACAACTGATACCACAGAAATACAAAAGACCATTCAAGGCTACTATGAACACCTCGATGTGCATAAACTAGAAAACCGAGAGAAGATGGATAAATTCCTGGAAATATACAATCCTCCTAGATTAAACCAGGAAGATATAGAAACCCTGAACAGACCAATAACAAACAGCAAGATTGAAATGGCAGTAAAAAAATTGCCAACAAAAAAATTCCAGGACCAGATGGATTCACAGCTGAATTCTATCAGACATTCAAAAAAGAATTGGCACCAATGTTATTGACACCATTCCAAAAGAAAGAGAAAGAGGGAATCCTCCCTAAATCATTCTATGAAGCCAGTATCACCCTAATACCCAAACCAGGAAAAGACATACCAAAAAAAGAAAACCACAGACCAATATCCTTGATGAACATAGACGCAAAATTCCTCAACAAAATACTAGCTAACCGAATCCAAGAGCATATCAAAAAGATAATCCACCATGATCAAGTGGGTTTCATACCAGGGATGCAGGGATGGTTTCACATGTGCAAATCAATAAATGTGATACACCACATAAACATAATTAAAAACAGAAAATCACATGATTATCTCAATAGACTCAGAAAAAGCATTTGACAAAATTCAGCATTCTTTTATGATTAAGACCCTCAGCAAAATTGCCATACAAGGGATATACATTAAGGTAATAAAAGACATCTAGGCTGGGTGCAGTGGCTCACGCCTGTAATCCCAGCACTTTGGGAGGCCGAGGTGGGCGAATCACCTGAGGTCGGGAGTTCGAGACCAGCCTGACCAACATGGAGAAATACCATCTCTACTGAAAATACAAAATTAGCTGGGCGTGGTGGTGCATTCCTGTAATCCCAGCTACTCAGGAGGCTAAGGCAGAAGAATTGCTTGAACCCGGGAGGCAGAGGTTGCGGTGAACCGAGATCATGTCATTGCACTCCAGCCTGGGCAATGGGAGTGAAACTCTGTCTCACAAAAGAAGACATCTATGACAAACCCACAGCCACCATTATACTGAATGGAGAAAAGTCAAAAGCCTTCCTCCTGAGAACTGGAACAAGACAAGGATGCCCACTTTCACCACTTCTTTATTATTTTTGAGAGAGAGTTTCACTCTTTTGCCCAGGCGGCAGGGCAGTGCCATGATCTCAGCTCAATGCAACCTCCGTCTCCCAGGTTCAAGCAGTTCTCCTGCTTCAGCCTCCCAAGTAGCTGAGCTTACAGGCATGCACCACCATGCCTGGCTAATTTTGTATTTTTAATAAAGGTAAGGTTTCACCGTGTTAGCCAGGCTGGTCTGGAACTCCTGACCTCAGGTGATCAGCCCGCCTCAGTCTCCCAAAGTGCTGGGATTACAGGCATGAGCTACTGTGCCCGTCCCACTTTTACCACTTTTATTCAACGTAGTGCTGGAAATCCTAGCCAGAGCAATCAGACAAGAGAAAGAAATAAAAGATATCCATATTGGTAAAGAGGAAGTCTAACTGTGGTTGTTTGCTGATGATATGATTGTACACCTAGAAAATCCTAAATACACATCCAAAAAGCTCCTATAACTGATAAATTCAGCCAAGTTTCAGGATACAAAATTAATGTACACAAATCAGTAGCTCTGCTATATATGAACAGCGACCAAGCTGAAAATCAAATCAAGAACTCAACCCCTTTTACAACAGCTGGAAAAAAAAAAAACAAAAAACAAAAAAAAAACTTAGGAATATACCTAACTAAGGAAGCAAAGGACTCTACAAGGAAAATGAAAAAACACTGCTAAAAGAAATTATAGAAAACACAAACAAATGGTAACACATCCCATGCTCATGGATGGGTAGAATCAATATTGTGAAAATGACCATACTGCCAAAAGCAATCTATCGATTCAATGCAATCCCCATCAACATACCACCATCATTCTTAGAACTAGAAAAAACAATCCTAAAACTTATATGAAACCATAAAAGAGCCCACATCGCCAAAGCAAGACTTAGCAAAAAGAACAAATCTGGAAGCATCTTATTACCTGACTTCAAGCTATACTATAAGGCCATAGTCACCAAAACAGCATGACACTGGTATAAAAATAGGCACATAGACCAATGGAACAGAATGGAGAACCCAGAAAGAAAGCCAAATATTTACAGCCAACTGATCTTCAACAAAACAAACAAAAAGTGGGAAAAGGACACCCTATTCAACAAATGGTCCTGGAATAAATGGTAAACACATGTAGAGGAATGAAACTGGATGCTCCTCTCTCACTTTATATAAAAATCAACTGAAGATGGATCAAAGACTTAAATCTAAGACCTGAAACCTTACAAATTCTAGAAGATAACATTGGAAAAACCCTTCTAGACATTTGCTTAGGCAAAGACTTCATGACCAAGAACCCAAAAGCAAATGCAACAAAAAAATATAAATTGATGGGACTTAATTAAACTAAAAAGCTTCTGTACAGCAAAAGAAATAATCAGCAGGGTAAACAGACAACCCACAGAGTGGGAGAAAATCTTCACAATCTATACCTCAGACAAAGGACTAGTATCCAGAATCTACTAGGAACTCAAATAAATCATCAAGATAAAAACAAACAATTCCATCAAAAAGTGAGCTAAGGACATGAATAGACAATTCTCAAAAGAAGATATACAAATGGGCAACAAACATATGAAAAAATGCTCAGTGTCAACTAATCATCAGGGAAATGCAAATCAAAACTACAATGCAATACCACCTTACTCCTGCAAGAATGGCAATAATAAAAAAATCAAAAAATAATAGATGTCCGTGTGGATGTGGTGAAAAGGGAATACTTTTATGCTGTTGGTGGGAATGTAAATTAATACAACCACTATGGAAAATAGTGTGGAGATTTCTTAAAGAACTAAAAGTAGATCTACTATTTGATCCAGCAATCCCACTACTGGGTATCAACCCAGAGCAAAAGAATTCATTATATGAAAAAGATACTTGAACACATGTTTATGGCAGCATAATTCACAAATGCAAAAATATGGAAACAGCCCAAATGCCCATCAATCAATGAGTGGATAAAGAAAATGTACACCAGGCACGGTAGCTCATACCCATAATCCCAGCACTTTGGGAGGCCAAGGTGGGTGGATCACGAGGTCAGGAGTTCAAGACCAGCTTGACTAATGTGGTGAAACTTCATCTCTACTAAAAATACAAAAATTAGCCGGGCATGGTGGTGCATGCCTGTAATCCCAGCTACTCAGGAAGCTGAGACAGGAGAATTGCTTGAGCTCAAGAGGTGGAGGTTACAGCAAGCCGAGGTTGCGCCACTGCACTCCAGCCTGGGTGACAGAGTGAGAGTCTGTCTGGAAAAAAAACAAAAGAAGAAGATAATGTAGTATATTTATACCATGAAATACTACTCAGCCATAGAAAGGAATGAAATAATGGCATTTACAGCAACCTGGATGGATTTGGAGAACATTATTCTAAGTAATTCTAAGTAATTCAGGAATGGAAAACCAAACATCGTATGTTCTCACTCACAGTGGGAGCTAAGCTATAAGGATTCAAAAGCATAAGAATGATACCATGGACTTTGGGGACTCAGGGGAAAGGGTGGAAGGAGAGTGAGGGAAAAAAGACTACACATTGTAGCAGTGTACTCTGCTTGGGTGATGGGTGCACCGAAATCTCAGAAATCACCACTAAAGAACTGATTCGTGCAACTTTCGGAAAACACCACTTGTTTTCCGAAAAGCTTTTGAAAAAAATAAAAACTTCCATGCATCTAATAACATGACTTCAAAATATATTCAGCAAAAAATTGAGACAACTACAATGATAAATACATATATTTTGGTAAGATTTTAATATACTTCCTCAGTACTTGGTAAAATGGGGAAAATATCTGCTAACATACAAGATGATATAGTTTGAATATATGTCCCTGCCAAATATAATGTTGAATTGTAATTCCCAATGTTAGAGTTAAGGTCTGGTGGGAGGTATTTGGGTCATCCCTCATGGCTTGGTGATGTCCTTGCAATAGTAAGTGAGTTCTCGCAAGATCTAGTTGTTGTAAATTGTGGCACCTTCCCCCGCACTCACTCTCTTGCTCCTGTTTCTGCCATATGAGACCCCTGCTTTTGCTTTACCTTCCACCATAAGTAAAAGTTTCTTGTGACCTCCCTAGATGCAGATGCTGGTGCCATGCTTCCTGTAGATCCTTCAGAACCATAGCCAATCAAACCTTTTATAAATTACCCAATCGGAGGTATTTCTTTATAGCAATGCAAGAATGGCCTAACAGAAAATTGGTTCTGAGAGTGCAGTATTGCTAATAGCAGTCTGGGGTATTTCACCTGAAAATTTGGAAACAGCTTAGGAACTGGGTAACAGGCAGAGGTTGAAAGAGTTTAGAGGGCTCAGAAGAAGAAAGGAAGATGAAGGAAAATTTGGAACTTCTTAGAGACTGGTTAAATTGTTGTGACCAAAATGGTGATAGTGATACGGACAGTGAAGTTCAAGCTAAAGAGGTCTCAGATGGAAATGAGGAACTTACTGGGAGCTGGAGCGAAGGTTATGCGTGTTATGCCTTGGCAAAAAATTTGGCTACATTCTGTTTATGCCCTAGGGATCTACAGACATTTTAACTTCAGAGTGATGATCTAGGGTATTTGGTGGAAGGAATGTCCAAGCAACAGTGTTCAAGTTGTGACCTGGCTGCTTCTAACAGCCTATGCTCAGAAGTGCGAGCAAATAAATGACTTAAAGTTAGAATTTATATTTAAATAGCAAGCAGAGCTTAAGAGTATGGAAAATTCATAGCCTGGCTTTGTGGTAGAGAAAGAAAATACTTTTTTTTTTGGGAGAGGAATTCAAGCAGGGTGTGGAGCGACACCTTGCTGGAGATATTTTCATAACTGAAAGGGAGCCAAGTGCTAATTGCCAAGACAAAGGTAAAAGAGCCTTGAAGCATTTCAGATATCTAAGACTGCAGGCCCTCTCATCACATACCCTGAGACCTAGGAGGACCAGACAGTTTTGTGGTCCAGGTCCAGGGCCCTGCTGCTCTGTGCAGGCTTGGGACACTGCTCCCTGCATCCCGGCTGCTCTGGCATTAGCCTCTGCTCAAAGAACCTCAGATACAGCTTGGACTGCTGCTTCAGAGATTTCAAGCCATAAGCTTTGGTGGCTTCCATGTGGCATTAAGCCTGTAGGTGTGCAGAGTGCAAGAGTGAATGAGGCTTGGTAGCCTCCACCTAGATATCACAGGATTTACAAGAAAGTCTGGATGCCCAGGCAGAAGCCTGCTCCAGGGACAGAGCCCTCACAGAGAACCTCTACTAAGGCAGTATGGAAGGGAAATGTGGGGATGGAACTCCCACACAGTGTCCCCACCAGGGCACTGCCTAGCAGAACTGTAGGAAGGGGGCCAACTGCCTTCCAGACCCCAGAATGGTGAAGCCACTGGCAGCTTGTACACTGCTCCAGGAAAAGCCACAGACTCCCAACAACCTGTAATAGCAGCTGCGGAGGCTGAACACTGCAAAGCCATAGGGGCAGTGCTGCCCAAGGTCTTGGGAGCCCACCTCTTGCACCAGTGTTCCCTGAATGTGGGTCATGGAGTCAAAGGAGATTACGTTAGAGCTTTAAGATTTGATGACTGCCCTGCTGGGTTTTGAGCTTGCATGGGGCCTGTAGCCCCTTTCTTTCGGCCAACTTCTGCCTTTTGGAAGAAGAATTTTTTTCTTAATGCTGGTACCACCTTTGTATCTTGGAAGTAGAGAACTTGTTTTGATTTTACAGGCCCATAGGTGGAAGGAACTCATTTCCAGATGAGACTTTGGACTTGGGACTTTTGACTAGGTTGATGCTGGAATGAGTTAAGACTTTGGGAGACTGTTGGGAAGACATGATTGTATTTTGCAATATAAGAAGGGCATGAGATTTGTGGCGCCAAGGGCAGAATGATATAGTTTGAATACATGTCCTGGCCAAATCTCATGTTCGATTGTAATTTGCAATGTTGGAGGTGGGGCCTGGTGGGAGGTGTGTGGGTCATGGGGAAGGATGACATGGTACTGTCATGTGTTGGTGCTGTCTTCATGACAGTAAGTGAGTTCTTGTGAAATCTGGTTGTTGAGAAGTGTGGCAGCCTCCATCGTACTCTCTTGCTCCTGCTCCTGCCATGTGAGATGCCTGCTCCCACTTTACCTTCCACCATTAGTAAAAGCTTCCTGGGGCCTACCCAGAAGCAGATGCTGGTGCCATACTTCCTGTGCAGCCTGCAGAACCGTGAGCTAATCAAACCTCTTTTCTTATAAATTACCCAGTTTCAGGTATTTATGCCAATGCAAAAATGGCCTAACACATAAGATTTGAATGAAATAACTAATAAGTTTGAGCAGATAGACATGAAGATCACACCTCCCAACTTCAGAATACACATTATTTTCAAACACACATAGAACATTTATGAAAAGTGACCTCAAACTATGTCATCAAGCAAGTTGTAATTATCAAAGGATTAGTGTCATACAGACTAATGCTCTGACCACAGTGGAATTAAACTAGAAACTATGACCAAAAGATTACTATGAATAGTTGTAGAAATGTGTTTCAGAATCACCTTGGGTTTAAAAAGAAGCTGTAATAGCATTCAGAAAGTATTTTTAACTGTATGATAACAAAAATACTATGAGTCAAAACTTGGGGGTTGGGGAAGTAGCTAACACATGCTTAACCTTAATTACTTTTATTAAAAAAGATGAAAACCTGAAAACAGTTAAATGTTGAAATTAGAAGGTTAGAAAAAGATGCAAAATAGGCCCAAAGAAAACAAATGGAAGGCTAGGTGCAGTGGCTCATGCCTATAATCCTGGCAGTTTGGGAAGCTGAGGTAGGAGGATCGCTTAGGCCAGGAGTTCTAGACTAGCCTTGGCAACACAGTGAGACCCCGTTTCCACAAAAAATTAGCTGGGCATGGTGGTGTACACCTGTGGTTCTAGCTACTTGGAAGGCTGAGGCATGAGGATCCCTTAATCCTAGGAAGTTGAGGCTGCAGTGAGCCATGATCATGCCACTGCACTCCAGCCTGGACAACAGAGTGCTACTCTGTCTCAAAAAAAAAAAAAAAAAAAAAAAAAGAGGCCAGATGTGGTGGCTCATTCCTGTAATCACAGCATGATGGGAGACTGAGGCAGGCAGATTGCTTGAGCTCAGGAGTTCCAGACCAGGCTGGACAACCTGATGAAATCCTGTCTACAAAAAATACAAAAATTAGTTGGGTGTGGTGGTGCATGCCTGTGGTCCCAGCTACTCAGGAGGCTGAGGTGGGACAATCATCACTTGACCCTGGGAAGCAGAGGTTGCCGTGAGCTGTGATTGTGCCACTGCCCACCAGCTTGGATGACAGAGTGAGACTCTGTCTCAAAAAAAAAAAAAAAAAAAAGAAAGAAAGCAGATGGAAGGAAATGATAGTAATAATTCCGTGTTATTCAATGGAGATTACTGTAAAAGCTAGCAATGTTGACAAATACCTGGTGAGATTGATTTAAAAACAAGAGAGGTACAAATAAGCAATATTAGGAATCAGAGAACAGATGTTGTAGATATTAAAATTATATGAATAATACTATGAGCAACTTCATGCTAAAACGTTTGAAAGCTTAGAGAAAATAAATGAATGTCTAGACAAATATAACTTACCAAAACTGACTTTGAAAAAATAGAAAGCCTGAATAATGCTATAATTTATAAATAAAATAAACCAGTAGTCAAATATTTCTTCTTAAAGGAAAGTTCAGGCTCAACTGGTTTTACTAGCAAATTCTACTTACTTCTTCCAGGAAATAGAAACTCATTTTGTAAAGCTATAATAACTTCAGTGTAAAAACCTTTTGAGAGCAATATGAGAAATGGAAATTATAGGCCAGCCTTGCTTGGAAACATACATATAAAAATCATAAAACATGAACAATTCAAGTCCAGCAGTGCATAAAAAAGGGAAGAGGACTCCTTCTAGCTCTAGATACATATTATATACTCTAAACCAGCCCTTTCAAATGCAGCAGCCCGGGTGTCTTTGGAGGGTCGATTGTGCCTCATTGCTTAACTAGATCAGAGCATTTTCAGCTCCTGATTGCGTTAGAGAAAAGAAAACACACCAGGAACTTGGGATATAGTGGTGTCTCCTGTGAGCCTTAAAAAATGAACAAAGTACCCTTTTATTTCTTTCCCTTTGTGTACATAGCTGGGAGGGGGCTAGGCTGTGGAATTAGGCTGTTTGCAGAGGCCTTTAACAACCAGTTTGGTGGTGCTTAGAAACCTGCGGGAAGTCGGGGAGGGGCCTATGGTGGGGGAAGCCATCTGCTGGGTGGTGGGTGACGGGGGAGCCCTCTGGACCTGACCGAGGCTTCTGAACTGCTTTAGAAGATGTCAGTTTGGGGCTGGGCCAGAGAAGAGGATCCCTGGCCGCTCCCACCCCATCCCTGCCCTGTGTAATTGTCTTACTTTGTCTTAAAATTAATGGAAAAATGAGAAAGGAGCAACTTTGTTTGAAATCTTAGATTTTTAAGTGGATTTAGTTTAAATTCTCAAGTTTTAGGGATACCTGGGTGCAAAATTCCCAAACATATGTTGTGTCAGAGGCTGAAGTACAGGATATAGTTTTGAGACCTGTTTTTCTATGCCTTCCTGTTCCTAAGTGCTTGTCGTTTTATGAATACTACTGTCAGAGCTTATTAATTTTGCCTTTTATCTCTCAGCAAGACTTAAGGAAAAAGAAATGAGCACTTCTCCATATAAGTTAAATGCTACACAACCGATACCTGAGAGTTAATTTTGTGGTTTCTCAGGATTATTTTAATTTATAAAAAAAGATGAATGGATTGGGATATTAGGGAGGAGTTTTCCATAATCCTTATTAATGGAATATTGACTATTAAAATTGGAAATGCTTTGAAGAGCATCTCACTCACTGCCATCCCTTTTTTGTGACATAGATGAGGCAGCTGAAGCACAGGGTTGTGAAGAGATTGACCCTGAAACACAGTGTTAGTAAGAGGCAGGATTGGGCTGCAGCTCTGGGTTTTTGACTTCCAGTTACGTGTTTGTCCATTGTCCCTTGATACCTTACTACATCCCAAGAACTAGTAATTCTTTTTCCAACAAGGAGACAGGCGTTTGCATTACGTTTTAATTTTTGGCCAGATCTTTCTATTCCAACATTCTCCAAATGCTGTTAGCAATTTGGAAAACACACACACCTCTCAGACAGTTTTTACCATTATCTTGCGAGTAAACTTGGTCTTGGTGTTTCCGAACTTGGTCCAAGTAGCTCACTCAAATTTCATTTCAAAGGAGCCATCCACCATCTAATACCCAAAGGACTGACACTTTGCTCTGATCATCTCTAATCTATACACTCCAGAGGCTCCTGCTGGAGGGACAAGGTATGCATTTTTTGAATAAGTAATGTTTCATTTAGTTGTCTCCTCCTGTCTCTTCTCCTTGGTTCATAGTAGAGTTGGGGTGAATGGTGGATGTGGGAAGAATTAGAGTCTTGTCTGTTCTGAGTAATGCAACTCTAGATTCTTTTTATAGGGAAGCAGAATGTCAGGGAGGAAATGGTGCTGGCCGTGGAGTGTTGCTCTGGACTGGGGACAGTGGATTTGGAGTCAGGAGATGGAAACAGACTAACTGCTGTTTCCAGTTAGTCTTATTTGTTAATAGTGTGGAACTCACAGGGCTGTTGTAAAGGCCATTTTTTTTTTTTTAAAGACAAGATATAAATGGAAAATTGTGTAAATCATGAAGTGATTTACAAATAATATATTATTAATAAGGAATATAAAGGGAGTATTGGTTTTTATGGAAAAGGGTACTGGAGGGGTTTGGGCTCTGGTGGTGATACAGTAGAGAGAAAGAGGTGGAGACAGCAGTCAGGGTGTAATAGACAAATTCCTCAACTTAGAAGAAAAAAAAAAAAAGAGCTCCCTTCCTCCCATAAAGTTATTATTTATTTATTTATTTATTTATTTAGTGACAGTGTGTCACTCTCTCACCCAGGCTGGAGTGCAATGGTGCGACCTCAGCTTACTGCTACCTGCATCTCCTGGGGTCATGAAATTCTCCTGCCTCAGCCTCCCAAGGAGCTGGGATTACAGGCATCCGCTACCTCGCCGGGATAATTAAGTTATCTTTTAAAGATTTACTTTTTTTTTCTTTTTAGCACAGTATTATAATTCTGATTGCCACATACGAACTGGGATAATTTGTCTTTTAAGCCATTCAAGTGGCTTGAACAAATCTGTAGTGTTTCATAAAACTCAGGTTAAAGCAGCAATATCGATTTGCCTCACATCTGAAAATAGCTAAAGGAATTCTAAAGCTGAAGAAAAGATTTTGTGTTTTGCTTTGCCTAAATACACCTTCAGATAGTATGAGGGAATCCTTTTCAGCCAGGACAAAGGGCTTGAATGCGTCATATCCCTAGGGAAAGCCCAAGAAATAAAATACTGAGTCATATTTTTGAACTCAGAGAGGACTTGTTAAAAACTTGCCGAAGGTCCCCTGTGAGTTGGTTGTTAGAAGTGAAACCAGAATAGAGAGCTCACGATGGCCAGATGGGTCCTCTTTACATTTTGCTGTGCTGACATATTTCATCAGTCAGGACTCTAGGTGCCAGTGACAGAAAACCCAACTCAATGTGGCTTACACAAAACTAAACAAAACAAAACAGGGAATGTACTGGCTTATTTAACTAGAAGGTGCAAGGATAGATCTAGCTTCAGGTGTGGCAGATTATATTACCAGGACTTGATTTGTTCCCATTTCTCTGGGTTGGATCCAGTCTCCACAAATTTTTCCCTTATATTGACAAGATGGTGGCCAGGAGCTTTAGGTCTTCAGGCTTAGACCTTGCAACTTCAAATAAAACTGAAAAGGAAGGTTTTTGTTTTTGTTTTTTTCCCTAAGAGTTCAAACAGAAATCTGTGCCTGACTCTCAGTGATCTGAAACAGGCCGGGTGGATGCAATTCTCTGATTTGCAGCCTAAGCCACATGCCTACCTGAATCAGGGGATGAAGCTGACAGCACCTGAATCTTTTGAACGGAGAGTAGGAGAAGGAGTTTCCCAGAGGAAAACTGGGGTGCAATTTCTAGAAGAGTGAAAAATCAGCAGACGTTCACCATGGTAGAGCTTTCTTAAAGGGAGCTTTAATTCTAGTAAGTGGGTGTGGGTGTGAAGGATTTTATTTTTCATTGTCGCGTTTTAAAAGTATTGACAAATGATTATTACTCAGTACTTCCCACTTTTCTTAGTTAAAAGTGCCATCCTTGAATTTCTTTTTTTTTTTTTTTTTTTTTTGAGACGGAGTCTCGCTCTGTCGCCCAGGCTGGAGTGCAGTGGCCGGATCTCGGCTCACTGCAAGCTCCGCCTCCCGGGTTCACGCCATGCTCCTGCCTCAGCCTCCCGAGTAGCCGGAACTACAGGCGCCCGCCACCGCGCCCGGCTAGTTTTTTGTATTTTTTTAGTAGAGACGGGGTTTCACCCTGTTAGCCAGGATGGTCTCGATCTCCTGACCTCGTGATCCGCCCGTCTCGGCCTCCCAAAGTGCAGGGATTACAGGCTTGAGCCACCGCGCCCGGCCAAATTTCTAATATTCTTTGTTGGTGGTGTCCCTACTGCCACATATGACTTGTTTGGTATTGGCAATTTTGGTCATGTTAACTACAACTAAAAGTGTCAGAAATAAAGAAATCTTACATGATTTTTACATGATTTTACATAATTACAAAAGTTGCTTATCACTTGTAAAATGAGCTTAGGAGCATTTTTAACTTTTAAGGAATTTGTTTTAGTCCATTGGGTGCATGAGTCCTCTACACGCTTACATGGCTCTGTTTATTTATTATTTTTGCATTAGGATTTTTTGTGTTTGGTGTCTTTGAGTAGAGTTCATTACAATTTTTTTCAAATCACATTTATGTTCTGCAGAAGTATATTTGTTGATATATCTAGAGGGTTGCAACATATTAGTAGTTATTAAGCAAAAGAAGTAGACTTATAATATCTAATTTGTGTTTAAAAAAAAAAAGACCACTGTGCCCATGGTCATTGTCTCTAGGGGATAAGTAATAGCACATTGAACATTTTTTTTGAGTTTTTCTGTGCTTTTCAAGCTTGTAAACATGGAGCCATATTTTAAAACTAGTTTTGTTTGTTTTTTTGAGACAGAGTTTTTTGCTCTGTTGCCCAGGCTGGCGTGTAGTGACGCGATCTCAGCTCACTGCAACCTCTGCCTACCAGGTTCAAGCCATTCTCCTTCCTCAGCCTCCTGAGTAGCTGGGATTACAGGTGCATGCTAATATGGGTGGCTAATTTTTATATTTTTAGTAGAGATGGGGTTTCACCATGTGGACCAGGCTGGTCTCAAATTCCTGACCTCAAGTGATCTGCCCACCTCAGCCTCTCAAAGTGCTGGGATTACAGGCATGAGCCACTGCACCTGGCCATAAAACTAGTTTTAATAACAATCAGTTATTTCCTTACATGGTGCTCCTTACTCACTGTCAGTTATTTTGTGAATCATTGTAAGGATTCAAAATCTAATTTTTTTTTCATTGATAAGCTAGACATGAAAATTAAAAGTTTTTGCTCCGCAAAAGACACTGTTAGTGACAAATCACAGTTTGGGAGAAGATATTTGCAAGAGATGTATCTGATAAAAGACTCTTGTCCAACATACATTTTTAAAAAACTCTTAAAACTTAGGCCGGGGGCAATGCTTCACGCCTATAATCCCAGAACTTTGGGAGGCTGCGGTGGGCGGATCACGTGAGGCCAGGAGTTTGAGGCCAGCCTGATCAACATAGTGAAACCCCGTCTCTACTAAAAAACCACAAAAATTTGCCAGGCCTGGTGGCGTGTGCCTGTAGTCCCCGCTAGTCCGGAGGCTGAGGCATAAGAATTGCTTGAACCTGGGAGGCGGAGGCTGCAGTGAGCCAAGATGGCGCCAGTGCACTCCAGCCTGGGTGACAGAGTGAGACTGCATCTCAAAACAAAAACGAAACCAACCAACCAATCAAACAAACACTTCTTAAAACTTGCCAGTAAGTAAACAACCTGATTAAAAATTTTTTCAAAGGCCAGGAATGATGGCTGGCATTTTTAATCCCAGTACTTTGGGAGGCTGAGGCAGGAAGATCCCTTGAACCCAGAAGTTTGAGACCAGCCTGGGCAACATAATGGAACCCTGTCTCCGCAAAATGTTAAAAAATTAGCCAGACATGGTGGTTCATGCTTGTGGTCCCAGCTACTCAGGAGGCTGAGGTGGGAGGATTGCTTGAGCCCTGGAGGTTGAGGCTGCAGTTGAGCCTTGATTATGCCACTGGACTTCACTCTGGGTGACAGAGGGTGACCCTGTCTCAAAATAAATACATGAATGAATGAATGGGTGAATGAATGACACCTCACCAAAGAAGATCCACTAGTGGCAAGTAAGCATATGAAAAGGTGCTTCACATCATAGATCATTAGCAAAATGGAAATTAAAACAGCAATGAGTACCACCACACAGCTATTAGAAAGGCCAAAATCCAGAACGCTTGTAACACCAAATGCTGGCAAAGAGGTAGAGCAACAGGAACTATCATTTATTGCTGGTAGCAATGCAAAATGATACAAAATATCTTATACTTTAGAAGATAGCTTGGCTGTTTCTTACAAAGTAAACATACTCTTACCACACAGTCCAGCAGTCACCCTCCTTGGTATTACCCAAATGAGTTGAAAACTTGTATCAACACAAAAACTTGCACATGGATGTTTGCAGCATCTGTATAGGTTTCAAAATTTGGAAGCAACTAAGATGTTCATCAGTAGCTCAATGGATAAATAAACTGTGGTACATCCAGACAATGGACTAGTATTTCATGCTAGGATGAAATGAACTCTCAAGCCATGAAAAGATGTAGAGCATTAAATGCATATTACCAAGTGAGAGAAGCCAATTGGAAAAGGCTATATACTGTGTGATTCCAACCAGAAGACATCCCGGAAAAAGCAAAACTATAGAGACTGTAAAAAATATCAGTGCTTGGCCGGGCGCGGTGGCTCAAGCCTGTAATCCCAGCACTTTGGGAGGCCGAGACGGGCGGATCACGAGGTCAGGAGATCGAGACCATCCTGGCTAACACGGTGAAACCCTGTCTCTACTAAGAAATACAAAAAACTAGACGGGCGAGGTGGCGGGCGTCTGTAGTCCCAGCTACTCGGGAGGCTGAGGCCGGAGAATGGCGTGAACCCGGGAGGCGGAGCTTGCAGTGAGCTGAGCTCCGGCCACTGCACTCTAGCCTGGGCTACAGAGCGAGACTCCGTCTCAAAAAAAAAAAAAAAAAAAATATCAGTGCTCGTCAGGGACTAAAGGGGAGGGAGGGAGAATGCAGAGCATAGTGGAGTTTAGGGCAATGAGACTATTTTGTATGGAACCATAATTAATCTGTAGGTTTAAAAAAGAGCATAAAAGCAACGGCAGCAAAAGCTAAAATTGACAAATGGGATCTAATTAAACTAAAGAGCTTCTGCACAGCAAAAGAAACTACCATCAGAGTGAACAGGCAACCTACAGAATGGGAGAAAATTTTTGCAATCTACTCATCTGACAAAGGGCTAATATCCAGAACCTACAAAGAACTCAAACAAATTTACAAGAAAAAAACAAACAACCCCATCAAAAAGTGGGCAAAGGATATGAACAGACATTTCTCAAAAGAAGACATTCATACAGCCAACAGACATATGAAAAAATGCTCATCATCACTGGCCATCAGAGAAATGCAAATCAAAACCACAATGAGATACCATCTCACACCAGTTAGAATGGCGATCATTAAAAAGTCAGGAAACAACAGGTGCTGGAGAGGATGTGGAGAAATAGGAACACTTTTACACTGTTGGTGGGATTGTAAACTAGTTCAACCATTATGGAAAACAGTATGGCGATTCCTCAAGGATCTAGAACTAGATGTACCATATGACCCAGCCATCCCATTACTGGGGATATACCCAAAGGATTATAAATTATGCTGCTATAAAGACACATGCACACGTATGTTTATTGCAGCACTATTCACAATAGCAAAGACTTGGAATCAACCCAAATGTCCATCAGTGACAGATTGGATTAAGAAAATGTGGCACATATACACCATGGAATACTATGCAGCCATAAAAAAGGATGAGTTTGCGTCCTTTGTAGGGACATGGATGCAGCTGGAAACCATCATTCTTAGCAAACTATCACAAGAACAGAAAACCAAACACCGCATGTTCTCACTCATAGGTGGGAACTGAACAATGAGATCACTTGGACTCAGGAAGGGGAACATCACACACCGGGGCCTATCATGGGGAGGGGGGAGGGGGGAGGGATTGCATTGGGAGTTATACCTGATGTAAATGACGAGTTGATGGGTGCAGTAGACCAACATGGCACAAGTATACATATGTAACAAACCTGCACGTTATGCACATGTACCCTACAACTTAAAGTATAATAATAATAAATAAATTTAAAAAAAAAAAAAAAAGAAAATGTGGCACATATACACCATGGAATACTATGCAGCCATAAAAAAGGATGAGTTTGCGTCCTTTGTAGGGACATGGATGCAGCTGGAAATCATCATTCTTAGCAAACTATCGCAAGAACAGAAAACCAAACACCGCATGTTCTCACTCATAGGTGGGAACTGAACAATGAGATCACTTGGACTCAGGAAGGGGAACATCACACACCGGGGCCTATCATGGGGAGGGGGGAGGGGGGAGGGATTGCATTGGGAGTTATACCTGATGTAAATGACGAGTGGATGGGTGCAGTAGACCAACATGGCACAAGTATACATATGTAACAAACCTGCACGTTATGCACATGTACCCTACAACTTAAAGTATAATAATAATAAATAAATTAAAAAAAAAAAAAGCATAAATCTGCATGTTCTATTTATAAGATGTAGATGCTTGTAGAGTTCTGAATGTGTAACCGGTTATATTACCTAGACCTCTTAGGATGTGGAGTATTTTGTAAGTCTTAAAAGCAAGTTGAAAAGAAAAAACAAGGTGATCAATTTAAAACCATCCTTGCCTGAATACTGACCAAACAACTTCAAATTGGATACAAGATGCAGGGGAAATACCTCTCTAACGTAATATAAATTGTCTAAAAAATAAATGAATGTAGTATACTTTAGTAGTTGTTTTTACCTACTGTGTTCACACAAACGGGGCCATGAAAGACTCAGCCTGCTTTGGAACTGCTGAGGCTGGGTTTCCCACCAGTTTATCATCTTCCAGCTAGAGGTGTTATCTTGCAAGCCACACATCGTTTCTGGGCCTCGGTTTCCTTCTGGCTACAGCATGAGAGGTTTGTCTTAGTTGATGTCTAACATCCCTTTCACCTGAATCCCTTTAGTGAGCCCTAGGGCCTGGCTCTTCTGAATCTGGTGGAAGCTAAAATGAGGCTTATTGCAGAGCTCTGTTCCCTTGCCCCAGGCGTACTCACTCTTTATTATCTCCACCTCCATTATCTCTAAATCTGAAGGCCAGACGGAGAGCATCTTTTCGTCAGTCTCCTGCTGATGCCCAAATCCCACCCCTAGAGATTCTGATGTAATTGGCCTAGGTGTAGCTTGGGAGTCAGGAGGCTTAAGCTTCCCAGGTGATTCCAATGTGTAGTCAAGGTTGAGACTCACTGATGTAAAGCCTTATCACAGTTCCTGATGCATAGTAGGTTCTCAATAACTGGGAAACAGGATTATGGGAGTTCAGTGCATGAAAGTATTGTAGGTAAACTGGAGGGAGAGATTCCTAGGGGCATTTCATGAAGGCAGTGGCATTTTACCTGGCCCTTAAAGAAAAGCAAAAAGATCTGGAAGTTGGAAAGCCTGGGCCATTGATGTGAGCTAGTGCCAAAGTATATGAATATTACATACATGTCTGTAGGTTTGTGCTTCTGTCACAAAAGAGTTGAAGGTCTCAACTCCGATCGGATGATCATCCTCTAAGAGGATGTTACATGTATTATATGTTACATTATGTATTGCTGTGTAACAAATTACCCCAAATCTTTTGTCTTAAAATAATAATTATTTATTATCTTTCACTTTTTTCTTTTTTTTTTGAGACGGAGTTTTGTTCTTGTTGCCCAGGCTGGAATGCAGTGGCACGGTCTCAGCTCACTGCAACCTCTGTCTCCTGGGTTCAAGTGATTCTCCTGTCTCAGCCTCCCGAGTAGCTTGGATTACAGGCACCTGCCACCACGCCTGGCTAATTTTTATATCTTTAGTAGAGACGGGGTTTTGCCTTATTGCCCAGGCTGGTCTCGAACTCTTGACCTCAGGTGATCCACCCACTTCGGCCTCCCAAAGTATTAGGATTACAGGCGTGAGCCACTGTGCCTGGCCTTATCTTTCACTGTTTCTATAGGTCAGAAATACATATGAGGCACAGAGGGATGACTTGCTTCTTCTCATCAGTATCTGTGGCCTCATCTGAAATACTTTGGGTTAGAATCATCTGTAGATTAATTTATTCTTATGTTGTCTTTTTTCATTTTGGGCTGCTATAACAATACCATAAACTGGGTAGCTTATAAATAACAAATTTATTTCTCACGATTCTGGAGGCTGGGAAGTCTCAGATCAAGGTGTTGGCAGATTTGATGTCTGGTGAGGGCCCTTTCCTGGGTTGCAGACTGCTGACTTCTTGCTGTGTCCCCATATGGTGGAAGGGTAGAGCTAGCTCTCTAGGGTCTCTTTTATAAGGACACTAATCCTAATCATAAGGGTGGAAACTCACGGTCCCACCTCCTAATACTATCACATTGGGGGGCATTAGATTTCCCCATATGAATTTGGGGCAGACACAAACATTCAGCATAACACATGTCTGTGGCTGATGCTGCTGTTGGATGAGGGGCTAGCTGGGCATGTGAGCCAGAACACTTAAATCTGGGCTTCCTTACAGTGTGGTAGCTGGGTTCCAATGCAAGCATCTTGAGAGATAGGGAACTAGGCAGAAGTGGTATCCTTTTTATGACCTCATGATGGAAGACTCATAGCATAATTCCCAGCTGATTTTATTGTGAGAAACGAGTCACTGAGTCCAGCCCATATTCAAGGGAAGGTGAATTTAGATTCTACCTTTTGAGGGGAGGAATGTATAATAATTTGCAGATTTTTTGTTGTTGTTTGTTTGTTTTTTTGAGATGGAGTTTTTGTCTCCCAGGCCGGAGTGCAGTGACAGGATTTCAGCTCACTGCAACCTCCGCCTCCCGGGTTGAAGTGATTCTCCTGCCTCAGCCTTCTGAGTAGCTGGAATTATAGGCACATGCCACCATACCCAGCTAATTTTTGTGTTTTCAGTAGAGATGAGGTTTCACCATGTTGGTCAGGCTGGTCTCAAACTCCTGACTTTGTGATCTGCCTGCCTCGGCCTCCCAATGTGCTGGGATTACAGGCGTGAGTTACTGCACCCGGCCTAATTTTTTGTTTTGTTTTGTTTTTTTTTTTTTGAGATGGAGTCTCGCTCTGGGTCGCCCAGTGGGGAGTGCAGTGGCGGGATCTCAGCTCACTGCAAACTCCGCCTCCTGGGTTCACGCCATTCTCCTGCCTCAGCCTCCCAAGTAGCTGGGACTACAGGCGCCCGCCACCTTGCCCGGCTAGTTTTTTGTATTTTTTAGTAGAGACGGGGTTTCACCAGGTTAGCCAGGATGGTCTCCATCTCCTGACCTCGTGATCCGCCCGTCTCGGCCTCCCAAAGTGCTGGGATTACAGACTTGAGCCACCGCTCCTGGCCTATTTTTTGTATTTTTAGTAGAGACAGGGTTTCACCAATTGGCCAGGCTGGTTTCAAACTCCTGACCTCATGATCCACCCACCTCGGCCTCCCAAAGTGCTGGGATTACAGGCGTGAACTACTGCGCCTGGCCAGCAGATTTTTTTTTTTTTTTTTTTGAGATGGAGTCTTACTCTGTCACCAGGCTGGAGTTCAGTGGCGCTGTCTCACCTCACTGCAACCTCCGCTTCCCGGGTTCAAGTGATTCTCCTGCCTTAGCCTCCCGAATAGCTGGGACTACAGGTGTGTGCCACCACGCCCAGCTAATTTTTGTATTTTTAGTAGAGATGGGGTTTCACTGTGTTGGTCAGGCCGGGCTTGATCTCTTGACCTCGTGATCCGCCCGCCTTGGCCTCCCAAAGTGCTGGGATTACAGGAATGAGCCACCGTGCCCAGCCCAGATTGTATTTTTTAAGCCACCTCATTTTGTAAAGTCCTAGTTCCTATTATGGCTTGACTTTGGAATATGAAGATATGACTTCAAGTCTCATTACTATTTTTTCCTAGCAGTGTTGGGTGAATCAGTTAATCTCTAACACCTTATCTTCTTTAATGTTGTAGAAGGAGAAAACAGTACTCACCTCAGAAGATTAATAAGGGGCAAATGAGAGTCATGTATGTGAATATATTTTGCTAACTATAAACAAATGCACATTATTAAAATTAATGAACATATATAACTGTATTATTTGTATAACTAAAAATACTTTTTAAAGAAGAGACCTTTGTAGTATATGGTATTGGCAGGCGAGAGGGCAGAGGTTGGGTTGCTTTCATCATTAGCTGTATTCTGTTGTATTTTGTAGTCAGTTCCATGCAGTAGTAAGTAAGACTCCCTCAGCCTGAGGGAGTAGGATAAGCAGTCAGATTAGCCAGGTGGGTATGAGGCAAGAAGAAGTGGCGAGTCCAGCATGGAGCCAGAGAAAAGGCAGGATAGGCAAAAATTAGGTAAGATCCCTGGTGGGGTGGGTTAAGGTTGGGTCATAGGGAGCCAAGGAGAAGCTCTGACAAAAGCTTCAGGAGCCTTCACCAATTGTTCCATTAATGAATAGACAACACTCTGATAATATATATATATTTTTCACTAAGGGACTGATTTCATCCTGGGGTATATTTACAAAATTCTAGGTTGTTTTAGTAGGAGAGATGACAAATTGCTTCCCACCTGTGGGTTTTGCTGCATGCCAGCCTTGCTTGATTTTGCCTGGCTTTATTCTGTGAACAGAAAGGAGGTTGGAATTCTGAAAAGTTGCTTTAGCCAAATCCTGTGAACAAAGGAGGCCTTGTTCAGGGTTATGCACGTCAGCTTTTGGAGGAATTTAATTCATCAACTCAGATCTCTGCTTTTCAAGTTGTTGCTCTAGCTAGCATTGTGTTTCCCTGTGTCTGTGATGGAGCAAGTCTTACGTAGGAGCAGACACTGCTAGTTTACCTTGCCGAGGCCTGTGCCCAGCTCTAGTTACACCACTGAGTTCAGCCTGGGCAGATCCAGGCCCTAGCGGTCCTAAATGGACACCAGCAATGAACCAAAAAGAGGAAGGCACGTTTTGTTAATGTGCTTGGCTCATTCATGGCCACGTGGATGCTGCACTGACACAAAATTCAGGAACTGGGGATGATAGCTTCGTTCCTGTCAGTTGCCTCCCCACCTGCAACTGAAATTTCCTGAGATGTTACCAGTGTTGACTAGTTTGGATCTTGGACTACTAGGAGTGAGGCCGGGAGCACATAAACCAGTCCTGAAACCTGCTCCCTGACGGTAGGTTTATTTCCCCTGGAGACGGGTAACATTGAGCCCTGAAAGGTGGTTTGAGAAAGTTACTGTTTTGATATGCTGAATGACATTCTAGACCCTGGGAAGACTTGTGGGAAATGTCTTAGGGCCTGGGGGATTCCAGCTCCATGTGGGGAGAAGTTGTATGCCGTATGTGTTGCCCTGTAATGCTGGGCAACCGATGGCATTATGCTACCAGAGTGAGCGTGTGGCTGCCGTTTTCTTCATTTTTGTCTCATTCTGTTTCCCTGGACAGGGCAATTTGGTTTTGATGCTGTGCCAGAAATCTTCTGACAATGAGTTACTGGAACTTGGAAAAAAAGAACTGTGTGCAGTACCGCAGGCATTTTCTAGTGGACAACAGTGTGTTTCATGGTAAGCTGTCTCTTGTATTTATATAGTTGGATCTTTTATTTTGTTTCTGACAGGCCTTTTATTCTAGCACTCTAGATGCAAATATGGTATAATTGTTGGATGGAACCAAGAGCTTGAGTTAACTTGTTTATGAATAATTACCCAAGAAGTCCCTTTGCACTTACTGTCTCCAGTTGTAAGCAACGGGCCCCACCTCAACAACTGTAATAGTGTTCTCTCTGTCTACTTTGTGGGGTAGCTGGTACCAGTGCCTTCCCTCTTCTACCACACTGTCAACTCCAGTGATATCCCTTTCTGATGTTTGTAATTATTTTGGGCGAGGACCATATATTGTTCAGTTAATATTTCTGGATCACCAGTCAATGCTTATTACTAGCAGAGCGTGGACTTCCAAACTGAGATGTTAGAGGGTGCTTGTGGTCACCTGCTTTAGACACTTATTGAAGAGAAGTCCACCCACTTTTATTGCTGTCCTTTAGGGCTTTAAGACTTATCTGTATATTATGTCCCATATAAAAACAGAACAGAACAGTTTGCAGCACTAAACCGTTACTATCAGGGTAGAGGACTGCCGCTGTGAATCAGAGAGGAATCAATATTAGTCATTTTCATGCCAAACTAAGACAAATTGCCTTTACCCTGCTGGTATCTGTTTGTTTGTGGTATACAGTCAGGGATAAGCTCTGTCAATCCTGCTGTCAGGATACCCTAGGGTGAAACCGGTTTAAAAGCCAAAGACTTATGTGGTGCCAGAATTTTTGGAGTAATCTCCATCAGAGGCCTGTGGAACTGTAGAGGGAAGAGACAGATTTCAGGGGCAGTGGAGTGCTCTTTAACAGAATCCTGTAATCTAAGCTGCTTTCACCTTTCTAAGATTGGTTGTTCTGAAGTCTTCCCCAATTTGACGACAGACTTAATGTTTATTATTGCTTTAAACTAAGTTTAAGATAACACATTTAACCTTACTTTATTAAGCACTTTAGTGTTTATAGTGTTTTTTCAACATTCATTATACCACCTCAGTAAAGGGCCTTATAAAGTAGAGAATGACTTCATTTTACAGATGAAGAAAGAGAAACAGATGAAATAACTGCCCAAGTTGATGTAACTAATTAGGTATTAGCAAGGTCAGCATGAAAATTTCTGCCTCCACCTTTCCAGGTTGATTCTTTTGACATTCCAGTGGTGAAATGCCCTTAGCAGAGGAGACGTGGCGATGGCGAGTTGACACTGTGGCACTGAGATTTTGCGTTGCTTTTCTCTGAGCCTTAGCCAAGGGTCCTCTTCATTGCTTTATCTCTCATGCAGTGTTTGATTTATGTATTTTTCTGCTGCAAATTTATTTGTGTTAAAAAAGAGTAAATATGATAATAGAAGAATCACGGGAGTTAGAAGAACTAGGTTTATTTTTTTCAAGCTTTATTTTGTGCCAATTTTTAAAGAGTTTAGATTTAAGTGCCTTAAACTCATTATTATTTTCATTATTTTAGAATGCCTTTATTCAGAGATCTCAAAGGCTATAATCATTTAAAAATTTTTCTATGTATTTTTATAGTCATATTACCAATTAGTTTATTACTATATTGCAGATATTTATGCCAAGGGCTTGATGAACATTAACATTGTCATACTGGATCCTTTCAGGGACTTTGCCATAGCTATTATTCAACCAATTTTATGAATGGGGGAACTAAAGCTTTTGGCGATTGTGAAATGGTGACCTAAAATTCAAATCCTGATCTGCCTAATTCCAACACCTCACTATTTTTTCTTCTTTCAGGCTGCCATCTCCATTTTAATTAAAAAAATTAACATTCTGAGGCTTAAGTTCTATATAACAGTATTTGCTGTGTTACTGACTAGCAGTGTATGGCCTTGGACAAGTTATATCATCTTTCAGGAACTCAGTTCTCTTTTCTGTGAAATGAGCGTGCTGGTCTCAATGATTTTTGAGGCTGTTTCTATAGAAGTTCTAAACTCAGATTCCACTGAAGTATTTCTGAGAATTACAATTACTATATTGTCTGAGCTCCCTTTTCACTAAACACAAGATACACAAGGGGGCAGTATAATACTTAAAATATGAATTGGTTACTTCTTACATTCAAGAATTACTCTTTCGAAAGGGTTTAAGAGATATTAAATCCTCCCAAGATTAAAAGAATCAAAGCCGATTAGAACAATGATTCTATTCATTTATAATACAGCAATAACTTTATATATTTCTGATAGTGTAAAATATCATTTTGGATTTCCTTGCCTCAGGATATGTTGTAATTCAGGAAATAAAGATGCCTTTTGCTCTTCTTTTATCTCTACTGAAAAAGAATCTGTTAACATAGGAACTTACTTAACTTAAGGAAGAATTGTGAGAAGTCTTGGGATATTTTAAACCAAGGGAGCTCTGGTGATAATGTCTTTGTAGAGGATTTCAGAACATTTCTGAGAAAAGAAAGGGGACAGGACATGTTGAGTGGGAAATGTCAGATTTCTCTTGGGCTTCTTGAACATTTACTGACCACACTTTTGCTTATTCACTTTGGCTTCTCCTTGTTTTTGTTGATAACTCTCCTTACATAACCAAATCAACCAAAAAAAAAAAAATTTCTTCCATAAACAGGAAAGAACCATTTCCCGTGTAGAATAATAGACTTTTGGAATAAGCATACTTGGATGTGCAAATGATGCCAGCCAGGTTCTTTTTCTACAGACAGACTTCAGCAGTGTTGCCAGGATAAAAGAGCTACATTAAAATGAGAACTCTAAAATGGTCAATAGCAGCAAAAATAAAAATGTAACATTTGTGTAGTTTCACAGTTCATAAAGCATATTCATAGCCTCATTTTCTGATTATAGAGGTGGTATATTCTCACTGGAAACAATTTAGAATATTACCCACAATCCCAGAACCCAAAGAGAAAGAGACTATTAAGCGTACTATTAGGAGTTCGCTTATGTCTGGTCTTTTATCTACTTACTCTTTCATCTTCACATTTCTGAGGCAGAAATGAAATATTGGAAAGGTTGGGAAATAGTGCTTCACAGAAATGAACTGGTTGGTTGAATTGACTTCTATGCCCAATGATGAGCGAAACCTTGTTAGGCATGATGAATTTTTCTGTTTCCCTCTTGTCTGTCTTTTGCCTAGATTTTTAGGAAAAACCCAAAGGAATTTGCACCTATTAGAGAAACTAATCTCCGGGATCTTCCCCTACTTGACTTTTATTCTTCTGATATGTTTGCAATAGAAAAAAATCTTGAGCAAAGAATGTTTGGTGCCATATGAACCTTGCCTTAATGGCTTATACCTTCATGATTTATCCTGATTTGAAAATTGCCTGTATCTTCAGCTGCTTCTCTTGCTTTCAGTGAATTGCAGTATTTTTTTTCCGACCTGGGATGCAGTCTTGATTCTTAACCAGTGATTAGTGTAATTGCAATTAATATGCACATGCAATTTCTTACGCACATAAGCTTTTCCAGACATTTGAGCTCCTTAATAAGCGACTTGATGTTTGTTTTCACATACTGCTAGTTGTAATTGTACTATTGGAAAAAGTATGAATTGCTTTCCCGTAAGTTATTAGGGTATCATCTCAACTTCTTATAGGAAAATTTACTTTTGTTGCCATCATGTTGTTAAACGAATATTTCTGAATAACCATTACAAATCTAGACTAGAAACATTTTGGACTGAATTAGGAGTATCTCTTACTATCTGGGGATAAAATTAAGGGTAATTCTCTTATTAAATATTTATGCAGTATGCCTTTTCAAGAAGTTGCCCTATATATATGTTAATACTTTTACTTTGCCTCAGAACTACATTTTAAGAAAACTAATTGACTTAGTTAATTAATTAAATGATTACTTGTTATCCAGCCTCCCCTTCCTGGCCACAGACGTAGCTGGTGATGTGAGGGTAGAAACTTGACCGCTAGTCTGTAATGGAAAGTAGGCTGAAATGGGATCCTGAAGACTAGTACTAATCCAAGTTTAACAACTATCTTGTGTAGCCTCATGTCACTTCTGGGGCTGTCAGTTTCCCTGTCTTTCAAGTGCGGATTGTGCCAGATTGTAAAGTTCCCTTATAGCAGCAAAGTGTGAGGTCTCTGTGTAGTCAAACATCAAGATAGGTGTATGATAGATGGAAGTGTTCTTCAGACCTAGGGTATGAGAATAAAAGGCTGGCAAGATGGTGTTGAAGAGAGGATAAGATTTCTTTTTGGACTGTAAAATTTGTAGTTAGTGTTGCACTGGCAAAATGCTGCATTTCCCTTTAGGGGAGAGAGGTGGGGTGTGTGTGTGTGTGTGTGTGTGTGTGTGTGTGAATGGTCACAGGTTTCTCCTGACCATGGAGAGACCAATATCTAGGACTGACACACAAGCTTTCAGGACAAATGTGATTATATTAAAAAATGAAGAGTGAAAAGCTCTCCCTCACTGGAATTCCATCTGCACTGGAAGAAAAGAGAAGAATGCCAGATTCTGACTGGTAAATATGCAAGGAGAATGAAATTATGCAAAAGTGAATTAGGGTTCCAATTGATTTCAGCCAGTTTATTAGACTTTGGCAGCCTGCCTGCTTTCGGTTTGTGGGGCATCACTAGATTTTATGTTAGAGTGGCATTTCTTTACTGAATCAAAGCCTAGCGTTTCCAGCCATAACTTTATAAGCATCCTTTTCTAGGTCCAGAAAATACTTGTGCACATAGAATTCCTATTAATGCAATGACAATCAAGATTTCATGAACATCATTAAGATTAAAAGTATCAGGCTGGGCGCAGTGGTTCACGCCTGTAATCCCAGCACTCTGGGAGGCCAAGGCAGGTGGATTACCTGAGGTCAGGAGTTCGAGACCAGCCTGGCCAACATGGCAAAACCCTGTCTCTATTAAAAATACAAAAAATTAGCTGGGCGTGGGGGTGGGTGCCTGTAATCCTGGCTACTTGGGAGGCCGAGGCAGGAGAATCACTTGTACCTGGGAGGTGGAGGTTGCAGTGAGCCGAGATGGCACCATTGCACTCCAGCCCGGGCAACAAGAGCAAAACTCTGTCTCAAAAAAAAAAAAAAAAAAAGATAAAAGATTAAAAGTATTATCATCACATTATTAGAGAGGACCAGAGAGAAATTTCAAAGACAGATTGAAGAGGAAGAGTTAAAAAAAAAAAAAAAGAAGATAGGCCTTAAGGGAGAAAATATATTTGAATCATTTACGTTTTATAAATTATAATAGAACTAATTCTGGAAGCAGCGTTGGCCAGTAGATTTCTTTTATTGGCCCCACCCACAAGGCTCTCCACTTTCCAGTGATGGCCACCGAAGCAGAAAGCATCAGGGCGGGTATCCTTTCAAGCCTATGATGTTCAGGTGCATCTTGCAGGTGGTGAAGATTTAGACAGAGGGCGGCATGGCCTGACCCAGGTGTGACACTTTGTAGGGGCTCCCACTGGCTGAGTTACTGTGGGTGAGTTGTTCTCTTTGGGACTAAGTTTTCCGTATCAGCAAAATGCTGGCATTTAGGGAAAACGACTTCTAAGTTTCTAAGTGCTAAAATTTTAAGAAATGCGAGATTGTCTACCTCCCCTACTCACCCTACTTTTAAACAGAGGCTAATTGGAGAATTTGCTATGAGTTAACTGAGCACATTGATTTATCTCCTTTTCTTCTTCCCCTGTCTGAAGGAAATCACAGCCATCCATTTAGGCCTTACAAAAGAGGATATTTATGTCTAGTTTAGAACACAAAGGAAACAACCTTTAATGTGAGCTGGTATGAAATATATTTGTTCTATGACCTTTTGGGAACATATGCTCTTCTTCGATGTCTTGGAGATATAAAAATTCTCAATGAAAGCCTCTCAGTGAATGCTACTTATTTATATTTTAAAATCTAAAGTTCTTTCCTTTTTTTCATCTTTCTTTATGATGAGCATTCTATTTGTAACTGGTTTATTGAGCATTTTCAACTTAGTGCAGCATATATGCTTCAGTGAATGCTTCAGAAAATACTTTGTCCCATTGTAGCATCTTGGGTAGATTCTATTGCTTTCTGGCTAATTTTGGCAATTAAGTGTCCAGTCCATTTTAAAATTTCAATCTCAGATTCATTAAGCCCCCTTACCCCCTGACCTGGCTGTTGGTGGTTGAAGGTGAGGGTTCCTCTGTCTCTGCTATACTCCTTCCCCTTGAAGGAGAATTCAAGGCCCTGTTCCACAGATTTTGGTACAAGGAAGAGAGCAGGGACCTTTTGTCCCACATGTCCCTGTTGTATGTCAGCAGCAGTGAGGTGATCCAGACTCCCTCTGCTTCCATCATCTGTAGATTCTCAGTTTTATCCTGGCTCCCTCTGTTACCAAGGACCCTCCAGAGAGGACCTGCCATCTTGCTTCAGCCTCATGCCTTCTCTGCTGTCAATTTCCTCTGGCTAGAGCACAGCTTCCTGTGCCCCTGAGGACACTGGGGCAACTGTCTGGCTCCTGGCCTTTCTCTTCTCTCCATTATTTCTTCATGTGGAGCTCTACAGACTGCAAGGGCTTGAAAGATGGAACGGGGTGTGAAGTTGCCCCTTGCTCTTCTCAGACCTACTGACGACAGTCTCTTCTCACACTGTGGGGGGCTGCTCCCATATGTTACCAACTTAGGCAATCTCTAAGTCATTCTTTCATAGCTCTTCCCCTGCTTGTTTCTGGGGGTGAGGGGTGTTTCCTCCAGTTTCACTCCTCAGAGTGCCATCTCTGCTACCCTGGGCATTGAGGATATTATACACCTAACAATGGCTCAGGTAATGTGATTTTGATGGATGAAATCCCAGCCCCCCCCAACCACTGACAGCTCTTCTTGGACTCTTAGAGCCACTCTAGGCACGTCCTTGTTCACTAACATTTTAGATTAGGGCGACTTGATTTCCCTAAAGCTACTGGTGTTCTTTATTCTGTTTGCTCTTTGCAACATTATGTAGCTGGATTAATCAGACCCAAACAATGATCTATATGTATAAAAATCCATGTTGAGGTGTATCAGCCTCTATTCCTCATCGGGAATCTAATTCAGTGAAGGAATTTTTCTGGGTAACTGAACCCACTGTGATCTCTCTGTCATGCTTTCTATGCAAGGTCATTTATGTTCTGCAACGATGAGGGGGATGAAAAGGTGCTCTTTAAGTGGCAAATTGGAGATCTGGATGTATGGGAAGCCCAGGTGGATGAGAAATGACGGTGTTCTTTCTTCGAAGCTTTAGCTTTCAATTTTCTGAAACAAGCCTGTTGCTGCCAAGTTAACGTCTTGGATGGCCTTTTCCATGAGACTCTCAAACTCTCTCTTAAACCTTTGGCCATTGAGAGTCCAGCCAGGCAGAAAGGCCCTTGATTGTTTTATTCCTTTATGCTTGGGAATACCAATTTTCGAATTGGCAATTGGAATTGGTAATTTTCTAATTACTCAATTAGAAAGAAGAAATAATGTGTATAATAAACCGTCATTTTTTCCTTCAGATTTGCAGACTTTTCATGTTTTAAGTGGTTACTTATGAGAATTATTTCCCCTTAGACCTGTGTTACAAATTTAAGCCTTTGTTCTTGAAGCTGCATTTCCATAATTAGAATTAGTTTTCCTCTGCTCTCTCATTTTCCCAATTGTCTGTCCCACTCTGTTTCTAATGTATGCACAGAAATTGATGGGAGGATGAAAAATCTTTCCATGAGTAGATTCAGAGTTCTTCTAGGGCAACATAATTGTTTAATTTAGTTATACAAAAGATCTAGATTTTTTTCTTGGATCCAGTAATAATTAGTGACTGTATTTGTAATCATGAAACCCTCCAGTCTCCCATCTATCAAAAGAAAGTTGAAAAACTGCAGTTTGTTCCTTCTTACCATGTGGATGAAGTCATCCCCATAGAGATCTGTGACATGTTTTATATTTTCTTAGGGCTCATTCCTTTCAGCAAATATGTTTGGGGTTATTTCAAGTGCAAATTGTTGATTTCAAAGGAATATTCAGATTTTTAATTTAAAGCCTCTAGCCTAGTGTGGAGTGGCTTCACCTACTCCCACAGCTTCAGTTCCCATGTCTTTGCTAACTCCAAAAGTTTGTTCATGGCTTTGACCTTCCCTCCATGCTGAATACTCAGATGTCCATCTGCCTACCTGATGGTTCCACAGATGCTCTCCAGGTCCTCAGACTTAACATGTGTGGAGCAGAATTCCTTCCTGCCCTGGTACTCATCTGCCTTGCCAACCTTATTTCACCCTTCCCCTTCTCTACTCCCCAGCAACACTGACCTTTGCATTCCTTGCCCACATAACTCACTGCTTCTTCACTTAGCCAACTTCGAACACATCCTTTCAATCCCAGAGTAAAAGTCTCCTCAGCAGAGAAGACTTTTTTGATTTCTCAGACCAGGTCAGGCCCTGCTTTATGATTTCCTGTCATTGTGCATTGCTGCTTAATTTTGCTGCTTCATTGTGTTATCATTACTGTAATAAAACTATTAATTGTGTGATTACTAGTTTCATTTCTGTCTCTCCAACCTGAGGTCCAGGAGATCAGAGACTGTTCGGACTTATATCTGCAGCACACAGTGCAATGCATTGTGTATAGTAGGTGCTCAATAAAATATTGCTGAATGAATTTCTATATTTTATTTAATAGGGGAGAAAGGCTGGGCGTGGTGGCTCACGCCTGTAATCCCAGCACTTTGGGAGGCCAAGGCGGGTGGATCACGAGGTCAGGAGATCGAGACCATCCGGGCTAACGTGGTGAAACACTGTCTGTACTAAAAAAATACAAAAAAAAAAAAAGGCGTGGTGGCGGGCGCTTATAGTCCCAGCTACTCAGGAGGCTGAGGCAGGAGAATGGTGTGAACCTGGGAGGTGGAGCGTGCAGTGAGCCAAGATTGCGCCACTGCACTCCAGCCTGGGCGACAGAGCGAGACTCCATCTCAAAAAAAAAAAAAAAAAAGGGAAATAATAATAATAAGGGAGATAAGAGCGGTTTCACTATTTTTGCACTCTCTGTTGAGTTTGGTGTTTAATCTTTGTGCTGTGAAATGCATCAGTTCTCTCTCCTTGCCTTTACTCAGAATTTTGCCATAGGAAAGCCAGAAAAAAAATACTCGTACAGCATCCTTGCTGAGATGAAGAAGGAAAAGAAGACCATTGAGAATCCAAGTGTGCCTTAGAAAAGATTATATATTACAAATGCATACTGCCTTGAAATGGGCAAGAACAAAGCCATTTCTTTAAAAGAATTTCTTAAAGTAATTTCAAAAGGCTTTTAGAGTTCATTGTAGATGTTCCATGTTGGTTATACATAGATATCTATTTTACCTGACTCTGAAACTGAAGATTTCTGTCTTTAAAATAGCACTATCAGTAAAGTTGTTTAATTGCAGTTGTTTGCATACTATTAAAATTCTCTGCTGCTTGTGTCTGAAAATCTCCAGTCCAGAAGTAAGTGTTGTCTGTGGGGTAATTGTTACTGCAGAGAGCACGGAATAGACCTGCATCAAAAAACAACAAAACAAAACAAAACAAAGAAACAAACAAAAAAAGCACTAGTTTTCTCAGTAAGAGAGGAGGAAAGGAGGCCTGGGGCGGGGGTACACGAGGAGAATAATCAAACAGTATAGGACTTCTTTAAAAGTTAAGAAGATGCACTTTTATTTCAGCTTTACAAACAAGAAGAATGGTCAGCACCTAGGCCTTTCCTCTAAGAATCTCAGGCATTATGAGAGTACATTCCTGACTTATAGGTAGCAAGATCACTCTGAGAAGTAAATGCTTCTCTGGGTAGGATAAATATAGAATCCGTGAAAATGTTTTTGCCTGTTTGTCAGCATATGTGACTGACATATAAGTGTTTTTAGAATTTCTCCCATTGAAATGTAAAGGATGGTGGCTTATGCTCAATTAAAAGGAAGAACAGGGAGCACATTTATTATTTAGTGTCCTAGTTTTACTCCCTGCCAACTTGAAATTGAACATCAATGCATTTCTACAAATGACCATTCTTTGAAATTGTGCCAATGTGAGAATTTCACGGTATTGTGTTTTAAGCTAAGTAGAAGCTCATCATCTCTAGATGTGGAGACTTGTAAGTAATTAATGCTTTAAATCAATGGTTCCCAGCCTTGGCTGTGCATTGGAATCACCTGGGGATAAAACACAAACAAAAATAAAAACAAACTATTTCCTGGGTGTCAGCTCAGAAGCTCTGATTTTTTGGTCTAGGGTATGGCCAGGGTATGGGGAAATTGTTGGAACTCTTCATGTGATTCTAATGGGCAACCAATTAGATTTTGCTGGGTTGAAAACCCCAGACTTAGGGTGACCAATACATATTTTCTCAACAGAACTATTGAATTCATGAATTTGATAATGGTTATTTTCTGTGATGATAGTCTATTTTATACTGAATCTTGAAGGGTAGGGAAGGGGGAGCATTAAAAAAGAAGGATATGCATAGAAATACAGTATTTGGATATAAGTTAAGCAGGAAAATATAGAAGAGTCATCTATGCTTGGGAATTTGTAGCTGCTGTTTTTCTTTTCTTTTCTTTCTTTTTTTTTTTTTTTGAGACAGAGTTTCGCTTTTATGGCCCAAGCTGGAGTGCGATGGTATCATCGTGGCTGACTGCAACCCCTGCCTCCTGGGTTTAAGTGATTCCCCTGCCTCAGCCTCCCGAATAGCTGGGATTACAGGTGCACACCACCATGCCTGACTAATTTTTGTATTTTTAGTGGAGACGGGGTTTCACCATATTGGCCAGGTTGGTCTCGAACTCATGACCCCAGGTGATCCACCCTCCTTGGCCTCCCAAAGTGCTAGGATTACAGGCGTGAGCCACCACGCCTGGCCGCTGCTGTTTTTCTTTAAAAATATTTTTTCACTTTATTTTTTCTGATGGTAGCAACACAGGTTCATTGTAGAAAATTTGGAAAGCATAGAAAAGAGTAAAGATGGAAAAAATAGTCTATAATCTCAATAATGTGTTTTAAGTCTGTGCTTTCTTAAAGTGATTTAAAAACCATTGACTAAGTAGTGATTCTCAAATCTGGTTATACATTTGAATCTGCTAGGGTGCTTTTTAAAAAATGCTGATGATTGAAGAGACTAATATTATCCTCATTTTGCTAATGAGGAGAATGAGGCTCTGATAACCACAGGCAGCTATGGGAAAGAGTACGAAAGGCAAGGTATTCCCAAGAAGCAGGCAACAGCACAGAACAAGATGTTGCTGTGGTAAGCACCCAGCTACCAAGTTAAAACAAAACAAAACAAAACAAAACAAAAACAATGATGGTTGGACTCAACCCAAGCCCAGTTAAATCATCTCTGGAACATGGGACTCAGATGTTGCCATCCATCCATCCATCCATTCATTCATTCTTTATCTGTACATTTATCTATCTTCAGGTGATTTTGATGACACGGGAGGGATAAAAAATCACTGCATTAAAGCTGTTGGTTGACCAAAGTATTGATTTGAGCAGTACACACAGTCGGGTATGAGTTTACTGATTTAATACAGCATATAATTGTACACTAGTTTGGGCAAAAGTGGTACATGAAAATCTTTATAGACTATTTGCAGAGAGGAAGGGGGAAGTGATATGCTAACCTTTATATGGTTATTTTCCTCTTTTGTAACAAATTTATTTCATATTCCCTTTAATATGCTTTCTTAGTGTCCTTAAAATGTGATTTGTCTTAACTTTACTACCAATATATCTGTTACATGATACAAAGATATACCTTTGAGCACTAATTTTTTTTTCTGTTTTGAGATGGAGTTTTGCTCTGTCACCAGGCTGGAGTGCAGTGGCATGATCTCGGCTCACTGCAACCTCCACCTCCTGAGTTCAAGTGATTCTTTGAGCACTAATTGACCTCACAATGTTGTACACAGTCTTCTGATGATAAGTAGAAATACTTTGGGAAGGTCCTTAACAACAGATGACAAATAACATATTAATAGTGTTTTGTTTTGATTAATCTGTAATGAGAAGTACACGGTTCACAGTAGTATAATTTGAAGAACTGGTACAGAAAGAAATATGAAATACAGGAATTGAGAGAACAATACCATCATTTGGAGTATATCAGATGCAACCTTGAGTATTAACTAAAATTGTGTTTATTTGTCTACTTTGGAAAACTGAGTGGTATCCGGAGACTTAGAGACCCATGTGCATTTTACTGTGGAAGGCAAGCTGTGTCAGTCCCTGTAGATATCTGCTTTATCTCCCTTATGCTACATGTGAGAAAACTGATGCTCAGGTTCTCTGTGTTGTTCCTAGAAGCCTCAGAGTTGTGAAGAAGAAATCTTGCCTTCTCAGCTCACTCTTGTTTTGCATGATATCTCCGGCTTTGCACATAGGATCTTAAGGGGAACACAAAGAGGAATTTGAGACTGATGTTACTGTAACTGAGTTTAGACCTTGTCTGGAGGAATTGGTGGACTCTATGTTAGAATATTCCTGAGGGATCATTAGGAAATGTTAAGGTTGATGCTAAATCAAGGTTGTCATTGGAGTAGCATTACCTCTTTTAAGTATCTCAACAAGACTGTTTTACAGATGAAACTCATAGAAATCACAATTTGCCAGAAATCACATTGTTAGATTATGGAGTTCAAACCCAGGTTTGTCAGACTCTCAAATCCAGGGTTTTTCCGCTATTGTGACACAGCAATGCGTTACACAAACTTGTTTCTTTTAAAGCTGCGGAGGGCATGGGTTTGTGTTTTACAAGAGCTGTAACACCCTTTAGAGGCTACTAGAGAACTTCTAGAGACACTGTGTGAGTTGCCCTTAGGCTGAGTGTGGGGAGGGGGCTGAGGAACTAGGGGTGAGGGCTAAGAGTTGGTGTCTACTGGAGTGGTCCCTGGGAGCTTGTTAAAAATGCAGACTCTCAACCCCACCAGGGACCTTCTGAGCTGGAATCTGCATTTTAACAAGGTCCTCAGATGATTAAGTATGAGCAGCTTTGCTTTAGGAGACCACTGGGCTTGGTTATAAATCCTCTGGAGTGAGGAATTTGTCCTGTTCTCCAAGGAGCAGATGGAAGAAGGATGGGTGTGAGGGAGAAGAGAACTGTTTTTCATCATACAAAGCATTGAGAGGTTGGAAACTTGTAAGGAGCACAGCTAATGACAAAGACCCCCAGCAGTATCCTGATACTCAGACTCCCAAGGAGGAAATGTGAGGGCTATGAATCGGCAGGTCATTTTCTTTGTACAGTGGCCTTAAAAAGTTGAATCTCTGTGTCTAAAACATATGAAGATATAGTCAAGGATATAAGTAATACCCTGATCTATGATAGCAAGGACTGGGGGAGCCCTCTGACTAAGGGATTCTGAACAAAACCCATAGCCAGGCTTCAGGACACTTATGACATTTTTGTAAACATTATGCTAGATACTCTATGTAGATATGCATGTACATTTGTGCATCCTCTTCCTTTGAACAAAGTCCTTAGCTTTCATTATATTTCAGAATAATCTGTTATTCCTTACCCTTTTTGCGAATTATAAACCCCTGAATAAAACCACTTTCCTTTCATAGATGAGAAGGTAAGTGACTAGTACATATTGATAGCAACCAGCTAGTGGCAAAGTTAATTCTAAGGTAAAAGTTCTTTCTGTCAACACTTCAAATATGTCATGCCACTCTCTCCCGGCTTGTAAGGTTCCCACTGAAAAGTCTGCTGCCAGATGTATTGGCGCTCCGTTGTATGTTATTTTCTTTCTTTTTTCTCTTGCTGCTTTTAGGATCCTTTCTTCATCCTTGACCTTTGGGAGTTTGATTATTAAATGCCTTGAGGTAGTCTTATTTGGGTTAAATCTGCTTTGTGTTCTTTAACCTTCTTTTTTTTTTTTTTTTTTGAGACGGAGTCTTGCTCTGTTGCCCAGGCTGGGGTGCAGTGGCCGGATCTCAGCTCACTGTAAGCTCCGCCTCCCAGGTTTACGCCATTCTCCTACCTCAGCCTCCCGAGTAGCTGGGACTACAGGTGCCCGCCAACCCGCCCGGCTGGTTTTTTTGCATTTTTTAGTAGAGATGGGGTTTCACTGTGTTAGCCAGGATGGTCTCGATCTCCTGACCTTGTGATCCGCCCGTCTCGGCCTCCCAAAGTGCTGGGATTACAGGCTTGAGCCACCGCGCCCGGCCTCTTTAACCTTCTTGTACTTGAATGTTGATATCTTTTCCTAGGTTTGGGAATTTCTCTGATATTATCTCTTCGAATAATAAACTTTCTACTTCTGTCTCTCTCTCTACTTCCTCTCTAAGGCCAATAACTTTTAGATTTGCCCTTCTGAGGCTATTTTTTAGATCCTGTAGGTGTGCTTCATTGTTTTTTATTCTTTTTTTCTGTTTTTCTCCTCTGACTATGTATTTTCAAATAGCCTGTCTTTAAGCTCATTAATCCTTTCTTCTGCTTGATCAGTTCTGCTGTTAAAAGATTCTTCATCATGCCAATTGTATTTTTCAACTCTAGAATTTCTGCTGGTTCTTTTTAATTATTTCAACCTCCTTTTAAAGTATATCTGATAGAATTCTGAATTCCTTCTCTGTGTTATCTTGAATTTCTTTGACTTTCTCTCAAAACAGCCATTTTGAATTCTCTGTCTGAAAGGTCATATATCTCTGTTTCTCCAGAATTGGTCCCTGGTGACTTATTTAGTTTATTTGGTAAGGTCATGTTTTCCTGGATGGTGCTGGTGCTGGTAGATGTTCTTTGGTGTTTGGGCACTGAAGAGTTAGGTGTTTATTGTAGCCTTCACAGTCTAAACTTGTTTGTGCGTGTTCTTCTTGGGAAGACTTTCAAGTATTAAAAGACTTGGGTCCCAAGTCCAATAATGCTGTGGTTTTTTCAGACTCATAGAGTTATCACCTTGGTGGTCTTAGATAAGATCTGGAAGAATTTTCTAGATTACCAGGCAGACTCCTGTTCTTTTTCCCTTACTTTCCTCAAACATATGGAGTCTCTCTTTTTCTTTGTTGAGCCACCGGGGAGCTGGGAGGGTGGTGATGGAAGCACCCCTGTAACCACAACCACTGGGACTGTGCTGGGTCAGACCTGAAGCCAGCACAGCACTGGGCCTTGCCCTAGGCCCTTCCCTTCAGGATGGCAAGATCCCCCGGCCCCGGGCCTCTCCAGCGATGCTGTCTGGGAGCCAAGGACAGGAGTAAAACACTTTAGCAATTTATCTGATGTTCTGTTCTACAGCAGCTAAGCTGGCACTCAGGTCACAATACAAAGTCCTTCCTGCTCTTCCCTCTCCTTTCCACAGGCAGAGGAGCCTTTTTCTGTGGCCACCACTACCACTGGTCCATGGGGGCTTTCTGCTAGGCCCCTGCCCATGTTCACTTAAAGTCCAAGGGCTCTTCCATCAGCTGTGGTGGATGCTCACAGGCCTGAGACTCACCCTTCAAGGCAGTGGACTCCTTTCTGGCCCAGGGCAGGTCTGGAAATGCTGTCCAAAAGCCTAGGCCTGGACTCAGGGACCCTAAGCACCTGTTTTTTGCTCTACCCCACTGCGGCCGAGCTGTTACGTGATTTTTGGTTCTTGTGATGGTGCTTTTTTTGTGTGCAGATAGCTGTTAAAATTGAGTGTCCCAGCAGTGGGGATGAATGGTGCAGGCTTCTGTTCTGCCATCTTGCTCCTGGGGTTAATTCTAAAAGCCAGCATTCTGTCATTCCAACTCAACTGGCCTTTATGATCTGAACTAAGTATTATGAAATGCTAAGTGGATTTTCTATGGGATAAATCTTGTAAATCGCTGCATTTTCTGATTATCAAAAATGGCTAGACATTTATGGCATTGGAATATTGTGACATAAAAGGAATTTTAGGTGAAAGCATTTGAAAGCCTCTGTGTGTTGGCCAGGTGAGTCTGGAAGTTTCACTTTGGAGCTGCCAAAGGGCTGAGGTCCTGTTTTCCCATCATTGATGGCAGCAGAACTCTATGAGACAGGGCTCTCCTTGCCTAGTGGCATCCAACTGACTTCTTTTTGTGTCTTCATAGGTAGTAAATGATTATTAACTCTCTGTGGGGAACCAGGTGCTGAACTTTACCAATACTGTAACATAATCCAAGTAGCATTTAGATCCAGTAATGATTTCACTATATGGTAATTTACTAGGTAGTAGTGTTGACTCTGTGAATCCAAAGGATGTTTAGACATATTTCATTTCTTAGCACAAAGGTTTTAGAGTTGCTGCTCTGCAAAACCATAGGTGAATGACCTTTAGTTGTGGAAGTTAACTCTTTAAAGTAGTGGTCCTGTGTGTCTACTAGAAAAATAATAGCGTTCAGATCCTTGGGAATTATATCAGTCAGTGACAGGAGGATGGTTGTTTTTTAAAGACAAATACTTAGTATCAGTATCTCAACTTGCAGCCTGTTGAGACCATTTTTAATACATACATCCTCTTGCTTGAACTTCTAATAACCCATCTGGGAAATAATATTCTCATAGGTCTCTTATTTTGGTCTCTAAATATAGTTTTGATCCCTTATCCCTTACCATTTCTCCTAAATTTATAAATCAATGTAGACATTTAATATCTAGCAACTGTAGGCACCATGTTTCTGATACTAGTAATGTAAAATTTTCTCTTAGCTAGAGAACAAGTTCTGCATAAATCATAGTACTAAATTATTTCTAAATTAGATTAATTTATATAAACTGATAAAATGTTATTGGTTTCCTATTTTATCATCTTTAGTATTCATGAAGAAGCAATTCTTTTTTCTTTCTCCAAGGTCTTTAACAAAATTAGCCTTTGAAACCATTTTTGTGCTAGTCGACTGTGAATGAGGAGGACTATTGAAGCAGAAAATTAAAATACTTTTGTTGTTTTAATTTTAATACTAATCATTAATCTATACTTCAACATTATTTCTCTCATTGATAAATTTATTGCTTTAAAAGTATTTCTATCTTCCATAATGTCTTTTCTAGCAAAAGAGCTTTGTTACATTTTTGAAATTCTTGCTATTTGAGTGACTTATCAAAGAGCAAGAATTTTGGCAGCCAAAACAAATTTGACTATTATATATGCTGTCAAGCATTTTATTGCCTTATGTGTACAGATTTTTTGAAGTTAATAAACCAGAGGCATTTCCAGTATACTTTCACCTTTAAGAGAGTATATATTTACTACAAGTATTTTAGAGAGTGGTTACACTGTAAGATTCATGTTTATTTTTTTAAATAGAAAGCCCCAAGTTTTTGTATAGAATTTTCAGGACTAGGAAAGACTTCAAGGACCTCAATAAAATATTTAATGCCACCAGTTTCTGAGATCCCTTCTAGAATGAAAGCTCTAGAGAATAGGGAATGTGACTTTAGAGCTTTGCATATGGGAGATGCCTGGTAAGTATTTGATTGATGAATTAGTAACCTCTCACTTTTGATCAGTGAGGATGCTGAGGCTGGGAAGGTTCAATGATGGGTCGAAGGTGGGTCTAAGCCTAACTAACTATTAGAAAGTGGAGTGGTGAGAACTGAGTCCCTGAGCAATATGGGTGCATTGTGAGGTGCCTACCATGCCACACCGTGTGTTCATGTCCACAGCTTCAGAAATTCCTTGGTCTCATTCTAAGTAGAGCAGCTTGCTGATTCCCAAGCACTGACATAACAATCAATCATTTGTCCCTTCCCTGGGTCGTTATTCCCCAAGCTAGTTTGAACAAGGGATAGTGCTCCCTTTTCTCCTTCATGCTTTAAGTATTTATTGACTTAGATTCTACGCTGGGGATCTAGCAGTTGACAAACCACAAATGGCCTCTGTCTGTAAGGAGCTTACTTTACAGTCTTGCCCCTCTTTGCTGCTACCTACTTCCTTCCCTCTTCTTCCCCTCAACCACACATGGGACTTTATGTTAACTTTTATCCTGTTTGCTTTATCATTGTGTACTTGTACACTCTCTATACACACACACATGCATGCACACACACACACAAATTATTTTTTCTGAATAATTTGAGAATAAGTTGCATACCTCATGGCCCTTTGCCCTATGGTATAATTATCAACTTAAGTAAATTTAACATTGATAAGGCCCTTTAATGTCCTTGATTTCTGAAAGATGTTTTTTCAACTGGTCTCTACGGGGAAATGAACCTAGGAGAGGAAGGTAAAAAACATGGAGAAAAATATTTTCATAAATCCTACCAAGTTCTTAGGGTTAGAGCCAAGCTTCTCATGTGTTTGTGACTTAGAAGGGCCCTGTGCTTGGTTTAATGCTTTGAAATTCTTTATCATTGGGGGAAAAAAGTCTCCATGTTTTCATTTCATACAGGGCCAACAGATTATGTAGCTCATCAACTGCTTATAGCACTTACATACTGGGCTAGGAACTTTTGCATCTGTTATTATAGATATTGCTGAAGATGGGGAAACTGAGGCTTAGAGGGATTCAAAATAACTTGGCTTGGGTTGTTAAGTTACTGGTAGAACCAGGATTTGAACTGAAGTCTTTTTGATTGCTTATCTGTTGACTATCACATTGTCTCCAACTACTTTATGCCCCTTAACTCTTCTTCCACTGAGTTAAATTATTTCTGGATTTGGAATTGACTTGTCCTTTCTCTTTTTCTCCTAAGGAGCTCTCTTCTCTTGGTACCAAGGTTGCTGTCTCTCATCCTAAATCCCTGGGCTGAAGTGTTAACCAGAAGGCCATTTGGAAAATTTCAATAAGTTGATAATTTTCATCCTAAGGGAACTGTCCATTAGTAGCTTCCACCTTAATCTTCTCCCTGATTTGTAGAGAAAAGGCTACATGCCGTCATCCCCTCACTTACCCTTACCGTATCTCACAATTGAGCAACTGGTTTTCTTCATGTTCCCAATTTTTGGAGTCCCTCTGTTATCCTTTGGGATCTGAGTCTTGCTTTATACCCAGTGTCTTCCAACAATTAGAAAGCTATCCAGAATCTGAGTTTGGGTCTGGGTGGGTATTCCTATGCTCAGACCTTCTCCTGGTACTTACTGCTCTTCTGGTCTGTTCTAGGCCCTGGAGCTACATCAGGGAGCAAGACATTCATTGTTCTAGCTCTCAAGGAGTTTACGTTATGTTTCTCCTTGTTGCTGTGTCTATTTTTCTGTTAAGATGTCTTAGGCAGAACACAAAATTATTAATAAATCAGTACTGTTAGGGGAAAATAATATGAGGAGAAAGGCTAAAAAGGTAAGGAGACACTGCAAAAAGTATTAGTATGTGTAAAATTGTACTGCTGAAGTTGTGGAGAAGAGCTACTTTCTCTTTCATCAAGGGAGAGACAAAGGAGTTGATTTTTCATTCTGTAGAGTAATTTAGTTTAGGAATGTAGACTGTTGTGATAGTACTGTGAGCTGTAACATATTGAAAATTGTTACCAGGTTACCAGAGGAGCCAGTACAATCTCTTTGCTTGATTTTCCTTTAGAAAGAGTGAGGTCTCCCTGCCTCAATCATTTAAGGGCATCCTTTCCCTAAAGGTCATCTTTTGTTAATAAAATGTCTTCCTCAGACATTACAGAATTAGATTTTCAGCGGAGGCATCCCCCTTCCAGTCCTTCAGGAGTTTATGGCCATCCCACTCCCTTGGAGACCTGTTTCCTGTTCTCAGGGGAATCTCTGGTTGTACAGAGCAGACATCCCTGAATTCTGCGGGGGTTGAAGTGACCTGGTGGTTCTGAGGCAGCCTCGAAGTTTGAATTCTCTTTAGTCAGGCCTTTGGGTTTGAGTGGTCTGTAGAGACTTCCCAGAGATGCGGCTGTTGTGTTCAATAATCTAGAATCATCTTCTCTGCTCTCCCTGCTCCCCCCAGTTTATGGTTATCTCTATGTTTGCTTTCCTTATGGGACCAGTCTGCATACGTAGCATCCCAGGGCTCAGTATTGCTGGATAAGGGGGTAGGGGGTTTGCGTTATGATGACCATCCATATCTCCTATTTGAATGCATGTATTGTAATCCCTATTTGATTGGCTGTAAGTCAAGCCATGCCTGGGCAGATAATATCATTTACCTTTTATTAGACTCAGAGATGGCAGATTAAGGGATAGTAAAATATCCTGTATTAACATATCAGGTATGTCCAAGTGTGGTTATTATATAACCAACAGTCCTCTTTTAGCTGGAGTGCTAGAGAATACAAACACTTAGGATTTATTCTGGACATTTCCACTCTAGTCATCCAGCTCCACCTTGCAAGGGAGGAGGTAAGGGGGCTTCTACTCAGGGAAAAGTGCATACCAAGTGCTGTGGGGGTTTGAATATATGACTACGTAAGTTTTGAGAATTTAATTAAAGCTTCAGCCCTCAGGACAGATATTTGTTTTAATATATGTCACTGTCAACAACCATGAGAGATTCCCATGTGACTACCTATCTCTAGTTAATTCTTCTCTGTTAATGTTATAATGAACACTGATCAGCACTGATAGTAGCTGCTCAAACAGTTGATGCTGATTTACAAAGTCTGGGTACTTTTATTTATATCTGGATATGAGTTCATGGCACCCAAATGTCAATCAGAATTTTATATTTTCTGAGTCATTACCAAAGATAGTTCAGTGTGCTTTAGTGTTCTCTGGCTGCAAGATCCTGGGATTCTTACAGCACCTGTCTGTAAAATCTTGCCCACGAGGTCTTGGTTATTTTCATGGATTGCTCAAGTTGAAATCAAGTTCTGAGCCTACCAGAGATTTTGTTTTCAATTATATTGACATCTTCATCAAATTGACAGTGATGTGCCTGTAAATTTGTATGCTAACCTATAACATTTAAAGTGACATTACCAATAAACAATCAAGTCTTTCAAAAAATAATGAAAAAATTTTATTTTAAAGCCAAGAGTCTCAAAGGGGAGATCAATAAGTCATCAAGCAGGCAGCATTCAAAGAGGTAGTCAGGCTAATGAGTGGCTCATCTCTGTCCTGTGGAACATAGCAAAATTAAATATGGGTTATACTCAGTTTGTTTTGGGATTCAGATGCTTAAAAATGTGTAGTAATTACTGTCCACTGATGCATGTCAGGTTTCTAATGTAGGAGAAGTCCAAACTGGTTTATTTGACAAGTGTGTGTGATCTATAGGACATGTTCTGTCTCATTAGACTATAGAGTTATCTCTCCCCAGTGATGAATAAACATTCACAGTAAGCCTGCTCTCTGAGTAAAACCCTTGTGTAGGCTATTCTCAGCATTTATTTAGCAAGCACTGGATGGAAACCTGCATCCCTACAGGTCTTCATCTGTTCTTGGCTAAAATTTTTGTAATATGCTGGGTTTGTAACTTAAGTGTTTGGTTATACTCTGTTATCCTGTTGTCTAGCAATTCTTGCTGGCAGTAATATTTTAAACATGTTTGCCTGGTTTGGGGAAAAAGCACTGTGTTTGGATTGGAAAGCCCAGTTTCTCCACTGACTAATTTTATAGCCCTGGGCAAGTCATAGGGAGCTGCCGAGGCTCAGCTTCCTCTTTTGTGAATGCAGGCTGATAATTCTGCCTGTCTGCCTTCCTGTAGTTGCTGTCAGGCTCATGTGGGGTATGTGTTCCTAGAGGACTTCGTAAGGCATAGAGTTTATAAAGCATCATACAGGAGTGATGAGATTGTAATTACTACCATTATTGAGCATTTACGTACATTGCATACACTTTTGTTTGTGAAGTGCCTTTTCCTTTGTATATGAACTCAGAGTAGCATTCCATTTTGTTCCTTGGGGTTTAATACAAAAGTTGCAGCAATTTTCTGAAACAGTCCTGATGGGGCTTTCTGAGCTTCATATAATGGCAATTTCCTCAAATGTACTGATGATGAATAGACCATAGGCATGAACTATGCTGGGCTTGTTTGAATTGATAAATGATCTCTACCTTCTCTCATTCATTTAACTCCAAGTTTGCAATGACTACATCTTTAGTGAGTTGAGTCCATTGTAAATAAAAACTGAAAGCATACTTCCAGTCTATCCCATAGATTATTAGCAGACACTTAGAGGCTAAAGTCTAACCCTTCAGTTAGCTCATTTTTTATTTCTGTGATTTGCACGGGCCAAATAATGGATAGTGCTACCCTCTGTTTCAGAACCAGATATTGCTCAGGACAGCTAGTTGAGTAAGGATGGCTGAGTGGTCAAAGGATTTTGATGAAAGATTAGTGCCCATTGTCTCCAGAATACTCTGGAACAGCTTAAGACTAAGCAGGGGTTCAGACAGGACAATGTCTCAGTGGTAGTAAAAAAACCCCCCTATTTTATGGAAAGGAAATGTACTTGCTCATCCTGGGAACATCTCCCTGGACCATCCACTTGGGAGTTTCCCTGCATCTAGCTCTTTGGGGTTGTATGTAGATTGGAAAATTCTTGTTGAGGTTTCATGTGTTTGCATAGCTACATTGGTAATTTTGATATGTAACTTATAGCAATGATTTTGGGTTTCATCTGTAGTTGAGTGCACAGTGAAATTTCCTAAAAGGAATTAAGCTCTGGTTGCTCTGTTCATTGTTCTGTGAGACAGTCAGATGAAAAAAAGAGAGACTGAAGGCAATAAGTGACTCAAGATCTCCATATTACCTTATCTGGTGAAGATCACTGATTCTAGAGACATTCTGTGGAGACTCAAAGCCCAGGTCTATCACAGACTTGCTGTGTCATCTTGGGGAAGTTATTTAACTGCTTTTGGCCTCAGATTCCACATTTGAAACTAGAGAAATGATTGTACCTAATCTACTCAAAGGGGCATTGTAAGGATTAAATAAGGCATGTGCAATGCTAGAAACAGTATGTGGAACATAGCAAAGTGCTTCATAAATGTTAGTAAGCCTCAAAGCAAGTTCTTCATCGTTATACTAGTGGGAAGAGATTGTATTCTTTTTCTAAGTTTAGTGTTACTAAACTGGCTACACTTTTAAAAAATATGTTATTTTTTTCTGAGTATAAAAGAAATAAATGCTGGTTCTAAATAATCAAAATATAGTAACATATAAAGAAGAAAGTAAAACACCTAGAGATAGCCATGGATAACCTCTGATAACATTTTTTCATGTAGTTTTATAGGATTTATTCTATATGTCTATACACATATATTTTACATAATTAATATAACATTGAGTAGTTTGTATCCTCCTTTTTTCACTTAGTATGTCAAACATTCTCCAGGTAATTGCAATGTCTTACAGACATCATTAATGGTTAGACAGAATTCCAAAATGTGAATGTATATTTAAGTCAATCATTCCCTTTTTGGTAGACGATTAGACGGTTGGGAGTTATTCATTATTATAATCAATGTTAAGCAAAGGATACATCCTTCTATATAGATGTTTATATTTCTAATGATTTCCTTATGGTAGCTTTCTAGCAGCAATGATTATTGACTAAAATAAGCATAACCATTTTTACAAATCTTGCTGCATCTTGCCTGATGACTTCATTAAGTTTGTTACAGTTTATGCTCTCAATGTACAACTTAACAGCAGCGTATGAGAGTTCCTGTGAGATACTCCCCTTATTGAGGTACCTGTATGTAGGATAGGCCTTAGGAAGTGGTAGCTGGGTGTGACTGGAGGCTCTCAATGGTGAAGCTGCACCCTATACTTGCTTTTCCCCTACTTTCCATTTTGTGATGAAAACTGTGAATATGCTTTGAGTTAAAGTGGTACTATGGCTTTAACGACTTTTTTTTTTTTTTTTTTTTTTTTGAGACGGAATCTCGCTCTGTCACCCAGGCTGGAGTGCAGTGGCATGATCTTGGCTTACTGCAACCTCTGCCTCCCGGGTTCAAGCAATTCTCCTGCCTCAGCCTCCCGAGTAGCTGGGATTACAGGCACGTGCCACCACACCCGGCTAATTTTTGTATTTTTAGTAGAGATGGGATTTCACCATGTTGGTCAGGCTGGTCTCGAACTCCTGACCTCGTGATCTGCCCGCCTTGGCCTCCCAAAGTGCTGGGATTACAGGCATGAGCCACCGTGCCCGGCCGAGTATTTTTTATTTTTATTTTTTTTTAAAGCATTTGTGTGTTTCTATGCCAGAGACACTAACAGCTTCTGGAATTGTGTGGGAATATTTTCTAGCTGGGAAAAAAACATGAGGCATTTCAATATCAGGCCTAAAACCTTACAGATGGTTTCCAGGACCTAAAGCACAGAGCCAGGGGAAAGGGCCCAAATCTGGAGTCAGCTTGGGTTTGAATTCTGGTTCATCACAGCTGTGTGATCTTGGACTTCTTGTCAGACTTGAATCTCAGTTTTCTTACCTTTAAAATATGGATACTAATATATCTCCTTGCAGAATTTTCCTGAAGATTAGGGAAGATAATGTTTGCATAGTGGTGTCTGGTAAATGGTAGCTTTTGTAATAATGTTTCATTAAGTGACATGGTTTCTAGGTTTGTGTCAGTAGGTTTTCTGATTGGACTTGTGAGCCCTAAGGGCAGGTATGCTCCATGTTTTCACTCCGAGTTCATCTCAGTTTAGAATTATATGACTGGTGAGGTTGGGGTGTGGCGAAAGTGTTGTGTAGAACATTTTAAACATGAGACTTGGTTAAATGAAGTTATATCAAGCTAGTGATTGGCGTGGCCATTCACTTACTGCATTAGCTTCTATTTATGGAGTATTTATTTTTCCAGTCACTGGGGCTAGGCCCTTGGCCTCTACCACTCATTTACTCTTCAGCAATACCCTGTGAGGCAGGCCCTGCCATCACCAGAGGAGGATATTTAGGCTTAGAGGTTTAGAGAGCACCAGCCCCGCCAACTCCCATTTGGTGGTGTCAGATTTAGCAAGAAGAAATACAGGAATATTACAGCAAGTAAAAATACAGGAAAAAACATACAGAAAATATTTAGCAAGAAAAAATGCAGTATGTCATGGGACATACTTAACTGAAAATTATTTGGTGTTTCTCTGAAATCCGAATTTAACTGGGTGTCTTGTTTTATCTGACAACCCTACCCATAACTGACCCAAGGCCAGGCAGTGAGTAAAGGAAAAGGCTGGGACTTACATCTTTCTCCATCTTCCATGGAAACCATTGCTTTTACCTATTACTTTATGATGTTTCTTTTTTTTTTTTTGAGACGGAGTCTTGCTCTGCCGCCCAGGCTGGAGTGCAGTGGCCGGATCTCAGCTCACTGCAAGCTCCGCCTCCCGGGTTCACGCCATTCTCCTGCCTCAGCCTCCCGAGTAGCTGGGACTACAGGTGCCCGCCACCTCGCCAGGCTAGTTTTTTGTATTTTTTAGTAGAGATGGGGTTTCACCGGGTTAGCCAGGATGGTCTCCATCTCCTGACCTCGTGATCCGCCCGCCTCGCCCTCCCAAAGTGCTAGGATTACAGGCTTGAGCCACCGCACCCGGCCATGATGTTTCTTTAAGAAATCAGAAGTAGAACTCAGGTGTGAAAGATGAGGGAAATGCTGTCAGATGAAGTGTAAAGTCCTTCACTGACTGTAAATTTAGAAGCTGAACTCAGAAATATTGTTTTTTATTTTTCACCTGATTGTTGAAGGTAATTCCATGTTAGGTCTAATGATTAAAAATGGAGAAAGTTGACGAGGGTCTACAAGGTACCTACTGTATGCCAAGTACGGTGCTAGAATGAATCTGGAAAAGGCCCAAACTTTCCAAATAAGGGTGCCAGTTAAGAAGTGAAAGATTCTAAGGCTGTCGGATTGTTGAGGTGATCCATCAGAGGAAGCACCATTGCCCCCAGAGTCTGTAGGCCTAGCTTTGATATTGTACATGACCTTCTGTTGGGAGAATACAGGGGAGTGATTTCAGAGCTATGGTTATTCATTCAATGTCTCTGCCAACCTCAGGATAGGTGTTTATAAGTTTTATGATTCTTCTGAATGAGCTCCATAGGAGGTTATTTGCTACTGCTGAAGAATTGGATATTTAATAAGGAGTAGATATTTCTAGGCTCTCAAAAATCTGTGAGTGCTCCTTGGTGGTCAAACAGACACTTATGGGCCATAATTGCTTTTTAAAAGCTTTCCCACCTGCCCTATGAAGCTGCTATGTGCTCCCCTGGGTGAGTGGCTTGGCCGTCAAAGGTGCCCCAGAGCCACTCAGGATAAACCTGCCATGTGCTTGTGTGGTTGGGCTCCATATCCAATCCTGCATGTCAGTCTTTTCAGGGAGGAGCCTGGGGCTTCAGGAGCAAGAGGTGCGAGGGATGAAGAACTTATTATGAGCAAGACTCCCGGTAGGTAAAGGGAGCACATAAAAAGTTTGTCCCCTTCCTCTTTCTTGACCCCAGATTGGAGTGGGGAGGGGGGATCTTTGGAAGGAAGGCTTTCCAAACCTTCTTGGCAGCCGGGAGTACTTTGCTCTTCACCTCTTTTCAGGACTGAGTGACAGATAAACCCAAGATGCCTCTTGCTTTTTGGGCATCTTTGGTTCTGGGCAGCCAAAGGAACGAGACATTCATTATTTGGTGTTACTAATTTTGTGTTAAGAAAACACCATTGTCTTTTTGTATAAAATTATCTGGGAGTATTAAATACTTGGAGTATTTAGCAGGAATGGGTATTTCTGAAATATCTCACATTTTGGGGTGCCATCTTGCGTTCGGACCACTGATTAATTCAGATTAAGCAATGAAGTCCACTCCTTGTCTGGGCTGATGTAAATAACTTCAAGACTAATAATAGTAAAACAATAATAATATATAATTGTGATTCTAAACATTTTATGTGTATTAAATTAATTACTGCAATAACATTTTGAAGTAGAAACTATTATTATGCCCACTGTACAAATAAGGAAATGGAGGAGCAGAGAATTTAAGTAAATTGCCCAAAGTCACACAGCTAGTTGGTGGCAGAGTCAGTCTTTGAACCCAGGCAGAGAGGCTCCTAAACTCTTAATGGCTATTTTGTACAGTCATGTATGTATGTGTGTCAGATTCAGTCTTGCAAGAAGGATATTCTCATCATGTATTTAATTGTGTGTGCCCACATATACCTTTGAAATCCAAGTCTCTCTAGAGTATTTAAAAGTAAATAGTGTGGTTTGCAATTTGGGGCAGGGGATGCGCAAAATGGGAAACAGGTGAATTGGATCTGGGATAGAGCTTGGCACCTTGGAATCGAGGAGTGAGTTAGCAATCTAGGCTGGGTGGCCCTGGTGGGAATTGCCTAAAGGGCCTGACACTGGTATATACAGAATGGGAGATGCTGGGAGTCCTAAGGGCCACAGGTGGGGGAGGGACAGCTGAAGCTGGGAGAAGAAAATGGCAATAGGGTCGATGTTAGAAAGGGAATGCTGGAGTAAGAGAGTTAATACTCAGGATGAGAGGCTTAGTTACAATGCTTAAAGGCAAGACTACCGTAAATTGCTTATGAAATATACCTGCTTATGTGTATGTTTGTCTACCTATCTCTTCAAAGAAGTTGAATAAAGTTGCAAATAATGCTTACATAGACTTTAGGGAAAATTGCACTATAACATTGCGCGGTTTCATTCACTAAAAACTGACTTTTTTAGACCCATTCATGCTGTTTACCTTGTCCACGTCCACAGGGATGTGATTTTTTTTTTTAACCTAAGAAATAGCCTTCACCTAGTGTTTTGAAACTGTAACCTCATTCCTTCTGAATTGGAAACATTCCAGTCTTTTCAGTGATCATTGCTATGTTTGTGTATGAACAAAATCAGGACAAAAAAAGCAAGGAAAACCCTCAATGCTTTGAATATGCGCTTAACCTGACTGGCACAAAAGTAGTCTATAGGGCAGTCATAGCTTATTTCTTAATGGATTGTGTTTGCCTCTGATGGAGTGATGTTTGCTTCCGAGAGTGTGTGTGTGTCTGTGTGTGTGCTTCTGTGTCTCTGTGTGTGCATGATCATTTTCTGTATTCAGTCTGCGTCACTCCCACGGTAATCAGTGTTTCTCAATGACCTCTGAAGGTGAGGAGGGTTTCTTTGATGGCTAAAGACCTACACTTCCCAGACATTAAATGTGCATAATGCCTTGAGGGCTTTAACGCGGCCGCACGAAGCATGCATGTCTCATACCCAAAGTAGCCACAGCGCCTGCATTCCCACAATAGCGGCAGCCCGGAGCAGATGCTTCCAGTGTGCTTATCTGGCTGTGCTTTTCACTTTGGGACAAAGTTCTATAATCATATCTCATGGATTTATTTTCTCCACACTGTAAAGCCTGAATTGTGAAGATCTCATCATGCCATAAAGGGCAGCATGAGCCAAGTTCTGGGGGCTGCTAAGGATTTCTTTGCCTTTTTTTTCCCACCCTTTTTGGAGATGTGTATCAGGAAAAGGCTTTGCCTTTAGAGAGAAATTTTACTGCTCTTGCCAATAATGTGTAAGACTATTAAATTTAATGGCAGACCTTGAAGTGTATAAAAACTTAAGTCCAGAAAAAGGTAAGATTCATACTATCAATTTTAAGGTAAGTGTAATAGTCCTAGTAAAAGATGGTAAACATTTATTTATTTTATTTCATGTTTAGTTAAGTTAAATATTTATTTGAATTCTTCAGAACATATTTATTATATTTCAGTATGAAATGAGGTAACAAAGTATTTTTGATTAGGTAGAAGTGTTTTTTTCTTATAAATGTAGACTTTTATAAGAGTAGAATTTGCATGCTGACAAACTGAAAGTATATCATTATATTAAAATGGTCAGTGAGAAAATAATTTGTATTCTTAGGTTGTAAGTCAGGATACAGACATGCCTAAAAATTTAATTTGTCTGACATTTATAAACAGTAGGTTTTAATTGAAACATTGTCAAGTCTTGTTCAGTTTGAATAATGATGAATAAAGCTATATTTTAACTTTCTACAATAATCTGGAGAGAATGATTCCCAATTTGTATCAATTCAAGCTAGTCAGGGATAGTAAAAATAATTAGCTATATAAAATAGAATGGCAGAAGTATTCAGCACAGATAAAATGGAGGCAGGATCCATGTATCATGTTCTTAGAGCCTGTCTGTCAGCTCCAGGAGCATGAGAGAAACATCTTAAAGTATGAGTTAGGAGATCAGAAATTGAAAATCTATGGAGACTGTTCTTGAATTGTAAGAATTATTCCTTCCTGGTCAGACAGAATAAATGACATGTCAAGAAATGTCTTCTAAAGTTACCTTCAAACTGAAATTTGTCTGTCATTTCAGATTATTCATATGCGTCTACTCAAATGTAACTTTATCACATCAATGCTGATCTGAAAGCCTGTCTGGATATTGTTGCTAGTTTACGGTATCAACTTTAATGTGCCATGTTCCTAGTACCAGCATCAATGTTTGCTTTTTATTCGAAATACAAATTGTACCATGGTTGAGATTTTCTTGAGTATACCTGAGTTTTCTAAGCATGGGAAGAAGCTTTTATACAGAAATAGGGAAGAATTTGGCTCACTTGATATGCAGTTTGTCAGAAGAATTTCCATTTAGAGTTTTGTCTTATAATATGTTTGGAAACTCTTATATATGCAGAATGTAGGAGTAAATTGAACTGCACAGCATACTATCAGGGTCATCTTGCTTTACACATTATGGAAGTAATGATGAAAGTGACTTCTATTACTTTAACCACATAAGATGATCTTTAAATTTAAAATAGAGCTTTAATTCTTAGGAAATTTGAAATAATTTTTCTAGTCATACAAGCTTTTAAAGTTGATGAATGTAAGGTGTATTGTTTCAAAGTAGATGTTTTCACATACAGATGTCTTACCAGATATTTTTCAATGAGCAAATATTTCATATTTTATTAATAGATTTTCTATTATTTATTTTAGTGATTTTGTTCTGCTGAATGAAACATTTTCATTACTGACTGGCCATCTTGGTATTAAAATCATTTCAGTTGGTAGCAAGACTATTTTTCAAAAAAATCTTTCTTCTGATTTCCAGATCAATTTTAAGAGGAACATCTTAAATTATGCAGATCAACTCTATATCTGAGTGTGTGAAACTGATAGATTCTGAAACATCATGAAATCTGAGTTGCATTGTTAAACAGTAACATTAGAGGAGTGGCTTCAATTGACTGGAGTACAAAGTTGAGGAATGTTTATTCAGAGGCAGGAAGACCATGAAGTATAAAGCCCATGTTTGCTCCTATGATTTGTATTTATGTATATAATTAGGAAATTATTGTTATTGTTGTTTCCCTTAGAATTTCATGTAATGTACTAAACCTCATCTCAGTGATTCTGAACAACACTGAGAAGATGTAGGGACCTGAATTGCAACATAAAACCAGAAGCAGGAGCAAGCTTGAGACATGTAAGGAAGGTGTTTTTATAATCTTGTTATGTCTCTGAGCCTCGATTTCCTTTTTAGTAACAAGAGGTAATACTACTTTCTTGCTTATGTCACGAGGTTGTTGTAAGAATTACTGGTCTCTGAAAACGTTTCAAAGATAGAAAAGGACCACAGAAATGTAAGATGGTATAGTTGTACAAATAAGGATAATGTATATTTCATATACTTTAATGAAAAGAAATTGTATTTGTTCTGGGATGACTTTGACCTAGAACTTTGGTACCATCTGCTACTAATTTCCCCCATGGTCTAGTATAGCCTACATGCCAGCAGTGTGCATGCTGTGTACGAATGCCTGATGGAAGGGCAGATGTCATCATAAGAGCGAGTCCTGGATTTCTAGAGCAGGAAGAAACCATAGCAATCTCATTCTTTTATCAGAAGAAAAAATAGTCCTAGGGAGGCTGCATAATTTTCTTGAAGATGTGGAACAGATCTGTGGCTGGAATTGAGCCATCCAATTCCCATATCATGAGAACTGTACCTACCCTTCTCAATCGTACAGATTTTTTTTTCTTTTAGAAGTTGCTACATTTAGATATTTGTGATTTTGCTCATGCTATGTCATTTGAATCCTTTGTACAAGGCTGATTTTTTTTTTTTTTTTAGGGAAGGAAAATCAAGAGCTTCTTGTGGAATTCTCAACTGTTAATCATTAATGGGTACAGTTAATAGAGATAGACTGAGTGCTTTATCTACAAGGTGCTGGCTGGGGATATGAAGATGAATAAAAGAACTTACCTCTCTTCTAGTAACTTCTGGTATAGTGCAAAAACATGCTTATATTACTGTAATAACAGTAATACTGTAATAGAGGAACATTCTAGTGGTACCTGAGTATGGAGAAGTCAGCAAAGGATTTCTGGAGGTGACATTTGAACTGAGCCTTGAAATATGATGAGGATGATGTCAGGTGGATAAGCAAGGGTTGAAGCTGAAGGAGTAGCAAGCACCAGGTGTTATAATAAGGACCTGGTAATCCAGGTTAAGACATTTAGACATTATTACAAAAAAAAAAAAAAAAAAAAAAAAAAAAGGCAACAGAAAGTTTTAAGCTGGGGAGAGATTAATCAGATTTGAGTTTTAGAAAGATCTCTCTGACAACAGTTTGGAGACTGATGGTGGAACGGGTGAGGCTGGAGCACTGGAGACCAGAAAGCTGTTGCAGTAAATAGTTGAGGAAACAATGGTCTCTATTCACGTTTCTTAGCTAAGATGGTCTTTCATAAGAAAACATTAGACTCTCAAGTCCACATTAGTGTCCTTTGCCACTGATCAAAGCTGCTGTAGAATTCGTAACTGCTGCTTTTTCTGCATACACTTGTTAATTCAGTCACTGCCTTGTATTTGGGATAAACTAGTTACAAGAAAGTCATTGCCTGATAAGAAATTTAACATTTCTGTCCTTACTAAGGTCATGACCTCTTATCCACTAGACAAAATTGTGCCTAATTATGAGTATCCTATTCTTTTATGGCAAACAAAAAATGATTTCTCCAAGAAGTTAGAGAACCCCTCCTCAACCTTTCCTAGGTTGCAGGAATTTGGTTTGAATGTTGTCATATTGCTTGCATAATCAGTCCAAATGTAACATTAGGGCAGAAAGGTCTGTGGCCATTTCCTGGTGTTTCACGTTGTGGAATATGGCTGTTTCCCTATTTAATGAAGAAGGTGATACCCATAATGCTGTGTGCTTTAGTCTGTTCTACAGAGCTGTTTGTTTCTGAACTATCTGTGAGGGCAAGTTCTCCCTTATTGTTCTCAGTCAAAAATTTTTGGCTCTTTTCATGTATTTTGTATTCCAGATAAATGTTAGAACTGCCTGTATAGTTCCAGAAGTCACTTAGTTGTGGTTTTAGTTGAAATTACATTGCATTTATAGATTAACTCAGGAGAACTGCCAACTTTAAGTCATTGATTCCTCCTTTCAGGAACATAGTAGGATTCATCATATTTTAGGTTTTCTCTTAGGTCCTTCTCTTACGTCAGTCAAGATTTAGAGCTTTCTTCATATAGGTTGTTCACATTTCTTGTGGTTTATTTCTTGAGGTTTATTTTGATGATTTTAGTTGGTATTGTGAATAGACTTTTTTTCGATTACACCTTCTTAATTTAAAAAGTTGAAAAATTTAAACACAGTATTATGGAACTATTAACAAAAAATATAGTTTTTTTCCTCAGCCCTCTTTGCCTCTTTCCAAATAAATTACTTTTAACTCTTTTACTTTCCTTTTGTAGGGTTTTAGTGTTACTTTTATATCTCCAACTGATGCACTTACACTGCCACTTATTGATTTCTCAACTTTTGATATTAATTATTGATTTTCTTCTATGATAGATGAGAAGTAGCTCACTTATATTGCTCCATGTCCTCTTTGGTTACCCTATTGGTTATCCCCGTATCTTTAACAATTCACTTACATTTTGGTTTCCTGCTCTGCCAGCTGGACTACTCTACCTAGTGACCATCACTGTCCCTTTGCCAAACCTTTGCCTCTTTTCTCCCTCCTAACTTCTCTTAGTATAATCATTTTTTCATTCTTTTTCTGTACTCATAATTACTCCTCCTATGTTTTGATCATAGATTGACTTTAAAAGTTTAATATCAATAAACAAGATTCACATTACTGTGACTACTTACATTTACATTATTGTGACTATATAAATGCTCATCAGAGCAAAGTCACCACCTAAGTTATTTCAATTAGGGTTACTGCTTCAGAACATAGCATCAGAGGAAAAGGACAGATTCTAGAGTTTTCTATAGCAAATGACGGGATCAAATTCATTAGAAAAAAATCGAGTACCTGATACTAATTTTGACAACTAGCCATCTTCATCATAACTCTATGAAGTGCATATAGTTATCTTCATTTTAAAGGCAAGGAATCTGAGGTGCATAGAGAGAAAAGAACTTGCTCTAGGTCAGCTGTAACTGGTAGAGCTGACATTTGAATCCTGCTGGCTGACTTTGGAACCTGGACTTGCAGCTCTGTTCTCTCTCTTAGAAATGTTATTACTTTGTTAGAGGTGGTAAGATACATAGGCAGGAAGCAATCGATTGCTTGTTTTTGTAAAAGGTTCTCTGCTTCTATGAAAACATCTCAGTTTAACATCTCCTCCTTTGTGCATTTGCCTTTCCCCAGCCGGCAGGTTGGCCTGATGTTCCTTGGAATGAGTGGGCCTGCAAATACGTACTTCCTGAGTGCGAAATGGAAAGGGGAACAGTATGGTAGGTTACACAGGGTTTGGCACAGGGAAGCAGTGGGGGAAGAATGGTTAGCCAGGTTTTTTTTTTTTTTTTTTTTTTTTTTTTTTTTTTTTTTTTTTTTTTTTGAGACGGAGTCTCGCTCTGTCGCCCAGGTTTTTAATATCTCCCTGAGGAGTTTGGGCTGGATCTAAAGAGCAAGGGGAGAAGATGGTAAGTTTTGGGGTACATGTGTGATGTAAAAGTGGTATTTTGGGGAAAAGAGTCTAGAAGTGCTATGAAAGATAGATTACACAGCCCAAGGGAAAGGGTCGTTGTCATCTGCTTGAGAGATTGGTTCAGATCAGGGCCATGAACCCTACCCATTGAAGTTTTGACAAATGATCTGTAACTGTCTCTAATTACTTGTCAGCAAACAGAAGCTACCATGAGTGAGCTAGAGTTACTTCAGCTGTCTCTCTGAAGAAAGGTGAATGATTGTCTCTATCGATCTGTTTAAAGAATAAGTCATGGTTGTAGATGTGTGTTACGTAAGGTTTTTGTCTCATCCAGTGACCTCTTGCTTCTTGCTTTTCTTTAAAATCCATGTGAGTATTTTCAGTTTTACCAGGGAGGGCGTATAAAGATAAAACTTGAGAAAATATACAAGCAGGGCTCTGAGGCAACCCTCTTCCCCCAGATAAATTTTAGAACTTCCTGTCTAGTTCCAGAAGTCACTTAGTTGAGGTTTTGATTGGAATTACATTGCATTTATGGATTAACTCAGGATGGTGAAATAAAACCAAATGAGAAAAGAAGAGAGATGAAATAAAAGGCAGCTTTAAAGGACAATTTCATTCCTCTTTTATAATTTCTCTTTGCATTTCATCTTTATGTCTAAGTTCATCATTTGCCCTTTATAATCTTTTTTCTTTGTTTTATTTGGAATGTCTAAGGTTATACCCAAGGACTGGTTTAAAAAAACAAGCAATCTTGATTTATATCAAATGCTAAAATGAACTTTCTCCTTGCCTTTCCCACTCCTTGGACATAACCATCGTTGATATTTTGTCATGTGGATTTGCATTTCTCCAGAGGTGTTGGTACGTGTAGTACATACATGCACACACGCATGTAAACAGAAAGGAGTTACGCCATTGATGTAGGTCTCATAAAGAAATGAAACTTTTATGTGGTTAACAAAAGAGAATGAGGACTATACCTCGTGTGAGCCATTTCATATCTCCACCTTCCTATTTCTACTTGTTGAAATATGAACAGTATGAACAGGAGGCAGGTCTTCAGTTGGACTTAGTAAACAGGTGCCTCTCAGATCATGAGTATTCTGCTGATTTTGAGGTTTTAATCTTAATTTTAATGATATTATACCTTCCTTATTGTCTCATTTTTGTATTCCTTTTATTTACTAATTTATTTTCTCATGTTCTCACTGATGGTTTTAAAAATGAAAGGCCAGAAAATCAACTAAGAAAATGAGAGAATAAGAACATACAAATTTTGTTGTCCAAGCTAGAGTACAGTGGCACAATCTTGGCTCAATGTAGCCTTGACCTCCTGGGCTCAAATGAACCTCTCACCTCAGCCTCTTGGGTAGCTGGGATTACAGATGCATGCCCCCATGTCTGGCTAATTTTTGTATTTTTTGTAGAGATGGGGGTCTCACTATGTTGCCCATGCTGGTTTTGAACTGCTGGCTTGAAGTGATCTTCCTGCATTAGCCTCCCAGAATGCCGGGATTACTGGCATAAGCCATCGTGCCTGGCCTTCAAGTTTTTTATTTGCTACTTAATTCTTACTTTATTTAAAAAAAGTCTTAGCCAGTCCTCTATTTAATGTTTGTGTATAGTCATTCTCAACTTATTTCATATTCACTCACTACTACTTACTGTTTTTGACCACAAATGTATGCCTTTTTTTTTCTGAAGAAGTGGTGGATGAAAGCAAGTGGCTATGCCCAATCCTCGGGCATAACCATGATTGATATTTTGGCATGTGGATTTGCGTCTTTCCAGAGGTGTCAGTGCATGTAGTATATACGTGCACACACACATGTAAACAGTCCCCAGTTATGCACAAGGGGACAAAGGAAGAATACAATGGATGAAGAATGAAGCCATCTCATTCTGCTCTTTGGTCTCACCTTTTCTTTTTTTTCTTTTTCTTTTAGACAGAGTCTTTCTCTGAGGTCCAGGCAGGAGTGCAGTGGCGTGATCTCGGCTCACTGCAACCTCTGCCTACTGAGCTCAGGCAATTTTCCTGCTCAGCCTCCTAAGTAGCTGGAATTACAGGCGTGTGCCACCACACCCTGCAATTTTTTTTATTTTTAGTAAAGACAGGGTTTCACCATGTTGGCCAGGCTGGTCTTGAACTCCCGACCTCAGGTAATCCGCTTGCCTCGGCCTCCCAAAGTGCTGGGATTACAGGTGTGAACCACTGCACTGAGTCTAGGCTCACGTTTCTTATTTTCCCCTCTGAACACTCACCCTCTCCTATTTGTTGTAATCTCTCCACAGTCGCCCTTTCTGTTTTCAGACATCTTTTCCCCAGTTTTCTCAATTCATCTTATTTTTTATATAGAAATACAATTTAGAATGTATTTGGTTTACGAAACCCCATGCATGCCCACAAAGATAAGAATCAGTGGGTTGATTGTATGTCTCTGACCTTTATTAGCTGCCAGACCTTGGAGTTAGTTGTCTACCCGTTGTGTTGGGCTAGGGGATCTTTCGAAGTCCAGTGATTTTTCTTGTTCTAAGCTCAGATAAGTGTTATTAAGAAAAGGAAAAAAGCAAAGTGAAGCAAATATTGGCAGGCCTGGCAGAAGCCCCAATGAGGTTCACAGAGAGCAACAAACTGATGAAAGTTCTCAACTTGTTGATTGTTAGTGCAAATAGTGTTAGCAGTTCCTGACTAGCATTCTCTTTGTATTTTCTGGGTGATGTGACTCTTTTTTTTTTGAGCTGGAGTCTTGCTCTGTTGCCTAGGCTGGAGTGCAGTGGTGTGGCTCACTGCAACCTTCACCTCCTGGGTTCAAGCAATTATCCTGCCTTAGCCTCCTGAGTAGCTGGGATTACAGGCACACACCACCACACCTCGCTATTTTTTTTTAGGTAGAGATGGGGTTTTGCCATGTTGGCCAGGCTGGTCTTGAACTCTTGACCTCAGGTGATCCACCCACCTCAGCCTCCCAAAGTGCTGGGATTACAGGCATGTGCCACTGTGCTCGGCCAATGTGACTCTTGTTTGATGACAGGGTTCAGTTTTGGTTACTGCATTTAAAAAGTGGTGGGGAAGTTGGCGTGTGATTGTTAAGAATATTAACACAATGGAGAAAGTGTTCCTTTAACAGCAGGTTAAGATTAAGGGGCTGGACATAATATTTCTCAGTTGAGCCAGTTTTATAATTATGTGGTTTCTAGTTATTATTTTCCATTTTAGAAATATTTTCATTTTACAAATATGTATATTTTTTCATGCCATTATTTTATTGTGCTACTTCTTTATCCTGAACTTATTTATTCCTGACTTTTCTGACTCTATTCTAAGGTTACATTCCCTTCAATTTAATTTCTCATATACTCAATAGATAATTTATTTTCTTATTCCTTTATTAAAGTTGCCGGGACCATCCCTCATTCTCACATGCAACCCATTCCCCTTTTTACTTTATCATTTATTTGTTTCTTTGTACCCCTACATGGGAGAAGAGGAACATTGGTGTCAGGGAGAGCACTGGAAATTCTAATCCAGAATTTTTTTTAGTGTACAGTGGGGGAGAGTATGGAATTTGGAATAAAATTATAGCAAAAGACAAGCTAAAGTTCTAATAGTGGCTGAGCGTTTGGCTAATCCCTTGGTCAATTTCTCTGGCACACAATTTAAAAATATGGATTTTGGACATCATTTTAAAAATATGGATTCTGTATACTTCAAAAAGTTGTGAGGATAAGATGAAATAATGTGGATAACAAGTCTTGTCCAGTGCTTGGTACATAGGCCTTTAATAAATGTTACCTTGAAATACATCTCCTAATAATACATGCCTGCTTGTTTTACTATCTGTCTTACACACACACACACACACATTCCTCATCTGTGTCTCATCCTTTCCTTTTTCTCAGGTTTGACAACCTATATCAGTTTTCGAATTGCATTTTTTCTCTAAGCTTCCATGTATATTTACCCTTTGCCCTAGCTAGTATATAACCAAAACCAAAGATAAGTCAAGCATATGATAAAGGTGTGAAAAACACCAAGGAAGCAATAACTTAAACAAATCCTTAGCTAATTTTAATAAGTATATGGCTTGTTATTTAGAGCACATAAATGCAGAAATAGATTATCTACTAAATTCTCACAATGCTAGTTCACTCACCATCCTTGATACCCCTTGAGGAGAATGAATGTCTGATTATTTGTGTTTACTTCTTCCACACTAAGTCTTTCAAATCCAAAAGTGACTCTGCTTCTATTCACTTAGCCCAGTTGTATAAATTAGGCACACTGTAACTTTAAAGATAATAAATATATGTTTAGGATCACCCATAGAACAGAGATAATATTTTAAAATACAAAGAAGAGAACTAAAAAATTGAATAACTGTGTTTTCAAAAATTAAGAGAATGAGATAGATATATATGTTTTTGCCTTACAAGATTGCCAAAGAATTAAAAGAAAAAAAAAGATAACATCCAGTGTCACCAAAGGTGTGAGAAAATTGGCACTTTTATACACCACTAGTGGGAATCTGAATTAGTACCATCTCCCTGGAGGGCAATTTGACAGTAGAAAAACTCTTTGTCTCAGAAATTAGTCCTGTCAAATTACTTGTACATTTGCACAAAGATATATGTATAAGAAAGTTTATTGCATAGTTTTTGTAATAGCAAGAAAAAGGGAGCAGTCTAAGTATATACTAGTAGACAATTGATTTAAAAAAATGATAGCATATCTATACCATGTGCACAAGGCTACTAATAGTGATGTGACTATCTATGGTGATTGACATGAGAAGATGCTGATGGTTGTAGTTAATGGAAAATATTATCTTATATTTCCATTTTTCTTCATGCCTAAACATATCTGCTAAAGAGAAAGGTAAAAGAAGCTCAGAAGTTTATGCTCTGAAATATTAATACTGGTTATCTTTGAGTATGAGATTATTTGTGATTTATTTTCTTCTTCATACTTCTTTATACATTTGTGATTAGGATATATTACATTTATAATTAGAAAAAATCAGATTTATTTAAAAATCAGGGTACATAAAGAAAATATTTTGCTGGCTCACAGCTCTGCTCTGATGAGGCCAGTGCTAATCAGACTCTAGAGGCGGTCTCCCTGCCTCCAACCTCTTCTTCCTTAGATTGAGTGTGCTAAAGGCAGATCTAATTGCTGTCTCTTGTTCTCTCCTAGTCCTTTTACTGTGGTGTTGACACAGGTCTTTCTCAGTGCTTATCTTTGCTGCCTCTCCTTCCACTGTCTTGCTAGTTTACTATTTAACCATTTAGAACAATTTCTTCTTTCTTGAAAGCACTCTTTGCTTTGCCTGAATGTCCCTTGTCTGAAATATGATCTCTTCTGTCTCATTGGCCTGGTAAAGTCATCCTTTGCATCTCGGCTATAGTTGAATGCAAACAACATTGGACCTGGGTGCAGACTCTATTAGCTAAAGTAATGTGCAGATAAAGCTCTCTCTGTCAGTGGCTTAATACACATTTCTTACTGCTTTGCCAGCCTAATACAAGTGTTCCTGCTTGAGTGACTCTCTTCCAAGAGGTGATTCAGGGGCCCAGGTTGCTTCTGTCTTGTGGTTCTGCTGTTGTCAACATGTCACCCAAAAGATTACCCTAGGAGTACCTTCTTCTGGCCAAATGGAAGGAGAAAAGAAAGCAGAGGATCATGTTAGCCAATTTTTATGAGGAACTTTTAAAGGGCAAAGCCCAAATTCCACTGACCAGAACCTAATCACATGGCCACACCCAACTGCAAGGGAGTCTGGAAAATGCAGTCTGGCTGTGTGCCCTGGAGGAAGAGGAAGTAAGTTTTGGTGAGCACTTAGTAGTCTGTGCCTATAAGGTGGAAGCTCAAATCTTAGCTCCATCTCGACCTGTATGATGACTTAAGGAAATTAATTTATTTGAACTTTAGTTTTCTTATTTATAAAATGAAGATAATAAGACCTACCTATTTTAAAGGGTTGGTATGAGGGATTAAATTTTGAGCTAATATATATGAAATAGCTTCATAAATTATGAAATGTTATACAAATCCAAGGGGAAGCTTTCATTAACACACAGCTCACTGTTTTGCAATTTAAAAAAATGTACCTGAATACCAAGAGTTGGCAAACTACACCCTGTAGGCCAAATTCAGTCAGTTGCCTGATTTTGTATATAAAGCAGACTACAATCCAAACACAGCCATATTTAATAGTGTACATATTTTCTAATGCTGTTTTTGCTCTCCTTGCAAAAGTGATTGTCACAGAGGCTGTATGGACCACACAGCCTAAAACATTTACTATCTGGCTCTTTACAGAAAATGTTTGCCGGCATTGAGACTAGACTGTGAGTGTCTGAGGTCTTATTCTTTTGTTATTTAGTACAGAACCCGAGTTACAGCAGGTGTTCAGGGAGTCTTTACCAAAGGGTTGAAATCTCTTTTTAGAGCCCTATAGTTCAGACATTATGCAGCTGGAAGGTAATTTCAGTAGGAAAGATGCTTTTCCACTAGGGTGGATGAGCATCATAGGTTTCTTTACACTTGTGGAATAGCGAACTAGCCAAGATAATCAGGCACTCTGAGTTCAGTCCCAGTTGAATCCCCTCTACTATGCTGCCTTTGCCAGGTTGTTTTCTGAACATAAGCACATGTCCTTTCTTATCTTTATAATTGGTACTGTCATCAGACTGTTTATGATGCATCATTATTCAATTCATTGGTTGGCAAATATTAACTGAATGATTATAGCAGGGAGTAAAAGACAGTTGGCTGAGGAATGCTTTGGTATCATAAGTGCACTGTCTCATTAATGTTTACTTCTGCTTGTTGCATAGCCTGAATTTTGCTAGAATAGTTTGAAGACATAATAGCCTAAATAGTAGTGGTGCAAACTTGATAGTAATGCTTTTCCTCTAATGACTGGCAAATTAAGAGTTTATATCAGCCAATCAGCACAGATTCAGCATTTAGCATGTAGAGATATTAAGCTAAATGTTGGAGGGGAAGTTCATGGAGCTAACGTTTATTGACTGCTTAGTAGCTGTTATGCATCATGCATTATACTGCTTGCAAAGGATAGCAGGGTAAATAAGTCATAGTCCCTGCCTGAGGCACACACAACTAAGTGGGAGAAGATACAAAAGGAATGGGTAAATGCCTCCTAGTTTTGAGAGACAGGAAAGGTTTTGCTGGGAGATAGTATTTTTATAGACATTAATATCTGGAACAGAAGTCTCTGCAGCTAGAATAATGTGGAGGTTGAATACTTTGACTGGCTTATGGAAAGTGGGAGAAAGGAGCAAAAGAAGAAAGAGAGCAAAAGGTTTCAGCAGTTAGTTAGTGATAGAATTAGGTCAGGATTTACTTCTCCATGCATATTCTTAGTTACCCAAGTCTAACCAAAGGCAGTTGTCTAAATTGATTAAATCACAGGTTACAAAAGAGATATACATACGTTTTTGTAGATTGCTCTTTTGTCTTTTTATTTTAAATAGTTAGATTTTAAAAGGATGTAGAAAACACAAGGTATGTACTTAGCCAGAAAACCTTTCTAGAATTTAACTATTGAAAATATCAGAGTGTGTTTCTCCTAGGAAATTTACGTAACAGGGACCATGTCTCATTCCACTTGGCATCCTTATAATCTACACTAGTGTCCTACGATGGCACTGGCACACCATGATTGTTTATTCATAAAACATTGGAGATTTTTCAATCAGAAGCAAAGATTTAATACCTTTTTTAATTATTGTGAAAAAAGAAGAAAGGTAAGAAATACATAAACCTGAACTGGGCACGGTCGCTCATGTCTGTAATCCCAGAATTTTGGGAGGCCAAGGTAGGCGGATTACCTGAGGTCAGGAGTTCAAGACCAGCTTGGCCAACATGGCGAAACCCCATCTCTACTAAAAATACAAAAAGTAGCCTGGCATGGTGGTGGTCACCTGTAATCCCAGCTACTTGGAGGCTGAGGCATGAGAATCACTTGAACTCGGGAGGTGGAGCTTGCAGTGAGCTGAGATCATGCCACTGCACTCTCCAGTCAGGGCGACAGAGTGAGACTCTGTCTCAAAAACAAACAAAAACAAACAAACAAACAAAAAACATAAGCCTGAAAGGCAGTAATAATCTAAGAAAAATTTAGAGATCCCACTGGGGTGGGGGTATTTGGTTGCAATGTGTCTCCATTAGTCTCTGGCTTAAGATTAAAAAAAAAAAAAGACTTGTATATATTCACATATAGTTTTTATTTTTAAATTTTTTTAGAGACAGGGTGTCACTCTGTCACCTAGGCTGGAGTGCAGTGGTGCGATTATAGCTCACTGCTACCTCCAACTCCTGGGCTCAAGCTATTCTCCTACTTCAGCCACCTGAGTAGCTGGGACTACAGGTGTGTGCCACCTTGACTAGCTAATTTTTTAATTAATTTTTTTTTTGGTACAGACAGGGTCTCACTCTGTTGCCAAGGCTGATCTTGAACTCTTGGCCTCAAAGGATTCTCCCACCTTGGCCTCCCAAAGTGTTGGATTATAGGCAAGAGCCACAGTGCCTTGCTCATATACAGTTTTCAGATCATGACAATAGCTTCTCTAGTTCTAGTGAGTATCCTCATCATAAGCTTGTTAAAGCAATACCATCAAGGCCTTTCATTGAACTATGTGGGTGATGGGCCCCTAACCAGAATATGGAGGGTGACAGCCCTAACTCGGGTAGATTCTGCTGATTCATTAAGAGATGTTTCTAGAGTGTTATCAGATACCATTACAAGCTCACCAAACACTGTGTTTATGTATTGTCTCTAGTTGAGTCAAATGCTTGAAGAAGTAGGAAGTGCCTATTTGCTTAAGATTAGCTCCTTAGCTTTAGAAAAGAAAACTAACTACTTGAGTGCTCCTAGCTTGCTTATGGAAATTACCAAAATGAACAGAGAGCAGACTACAACCCTAACTATATTCATTTTTGCTCACAGTCTGGTGCATAACTCTGTGGGTTATCTTTTTTATTTGAATGAGGTGGGAAATAAAAATCTAGTAACAGAGAGGAAAGGGGGAGAGACCCTACCAGACACTTTCTTTTCCTTTCTTTATTCAGAGGTCTGGAGATGTGTTTATTTTATAGCCGGTACAGTTGCTGTTTTTCCCCCAAACATATTTCTGCTTCAAAGCTTGTTCTTTGTTTGAGTGACAGAAGGAAACGAAGGTGCTGAAGGAAGGGTTTAGTAGGGCAAGTGAAAGGTTCAGGTATGGGGGGATGGGATGCTAGCAATTAGAACCAAGGCTTAGAATCTGAGCTATGAGTTGGCTTTGATAAACAGCCAGTAGCCTTTGAGACTCCCTCCTGGGTTCAGTGTGTCTTCAGAACCTGGCTTATAGATGGGCTAATCAAAATATGCCTTGTTACCCCCTAGGTAGGGTTGCCCTGTGACCCAGTGTAAGTAACCCTGGACTCAATGCTCTGTTCAACCTTTCTCTCTCTCCCTGTTGTCTATCTCTCTGGTCTGAGCACAGAGCCCCTTCATTGCCTTAGCTGAAAATCCATAAGGTTGTGCTATATGAACTACAAAGTTGTTGAAAAATTGGATTGTTTGCCTCTTATATGGTACACGAGAGTGCCGAATCCTAGCCACTAGACCACTAGGGAAGATATCATATATGGTATTTGAAATGTCTCCCCTCCACCTCTGCTATGGGCAATGCGGACACATTTTGCAGAGGACAATACTTCCCTATTCTAAATATGCCAGTTCTTCATGTGACATTTTGTTTAAAAGCCTCAGGCAGGCAGGTAGGGATTTCAGCTATATGGAATGATCTGTAGAGTATATCAGATCTTTGTTATTTGGTAAATTTCATATGAAATTCAATTACCTACGAAGTCACTCTAGGGGAGTCACTCATCCTAAGATACATAGGAAAAGGAAAATTGTCAATCTCTTTTTCAACAAGGGATTTTTCTTTTTTTTTTTAAAAGGAGCATGTTGATTTTCTTTTGATAATGTAAAATCCAAATGCACAGAAGATGAGGCAAACTCTAGAGACTGGTATGGGGAGATGGATAGAAAAGTTATTTTAGGGCAACCCCCCTACCCCCAACTCCTGTAGTGACTGAAATTATTAAGCTAAAGTTCAGGTGCAGCTGTAGTTAGATTACTTTAAAATTAGGATATTAGGATGAAGTATATGTTTTTCAGGGGCAGAAATGGTGCTGTCTTCCTTTGTAAATCTCTGTATTCTCCAGAATGGTACTGTGCACACAGCAACTTTCTAAGGTATGCTAACCACTAAAAAGTCAGGGGCTGACTGGAAATAGCCTCGGAGTTGGCCTGTTGCTGCCATCTCAATTTCAAATGCCTTCAGTATATGCAGTATTCTTAAGAATTTCAGAATGCGCTCTGAGAGCCATCTTGCAGAGAGAATAGGTTGGTAAAAGTGGCTGTTGACTTTTGAAAATAATATAGTTCCCCAAAAGATGTTATATCCAGGCAGGCCGTGGCTCTGCGATATTAGGAAAAGTCTCAGTTTCGATTGTGTTCAGCCTGTTAGGCACGGAGGACTGCTACAGAGAGTGGGCAGCCACTTTCATAATTCATGTGTGGGTGCCTTGTCAGGAGATCCATCCATTCTGGAAGACATCTGGCTCCCTCATTCATAAATATAGGTAATGATTCTTTCCAAGATAACATACAACATAGCAGACACTTGATATGCCAGTGTCCAATTAAGCAGAACTTACCTTTCTCTAATGATTAACTGATGTTAAGAAATGATTAGAAGTGAATAGACAGCTGGGCATGGTGGCTCATGCTTGTAATTCCAACACTTTTGGAGGCTGAAGTTGGTAGATTGCTTGAGCCCAGGAGTTTGAGACTATCCTGGCCAACATAGTGAGACCCCATCTCTAAAAAATTACAAAAATTAGCTGAGCGCGGTAGCTCACACCTGTAGTAATCCCAGCCCTTTGGGAGGCCGAGGTGGCTGGATCACCTGAGATCAGGAGTTTAAGACCAGGTGGACCAATATGGTAAAACCCGTCTCTACTAAAAATACAAAAATTAGCTGGGCATGGTGATGTGCGCCTGTAATCCCAGCTACTTGGGAGGCTGAGGCAAGAGAATCACTTGAACCCAGGAGATGGAGTTGCAGTGAGCCGAGATCATGCCACTGCACTCCAGCCTGGGCAACAGAGCGAGGGTCTATCTCAAAACAAAAAATTAAAAAATCAAAAATGAAAACAAAAATTAGCCAGACATGATGACATTAGTCTGTACTCTGAACTGCTCTGGAGGCTGAGCAGGGAGGATTTCTTGAATCCAGGAGGTTCAGGCAGTGAGCCGTGATCATGCCACTGGGCTCCAGCCTGGGTGACAGAGTGAAACCCTGTCTCAAAAAAAAAAAAAAAAAAAAAAAAAGTGAATAGACATCTCACTCCTGGCATGTGGTCAGAGCAGTGAAGGAATATTCTGAAGTTTTGAGCTGTTTTGAGCTTGGGAAGGCTCCTTGTTATTGAGACATCATCTCTTGTCCTGACAAACTGGGAATTTAACTGTGCCCAATGTCCTTCAGCCCCATTGCTTCTTGGTGTTTTAAAGAAGCTGAGATGTCTTGGTTCCCTGTTACGGATGGGTTGTGATGGGCTTCACACATCTCCAAACAGTGATGATGTGACAACTAGGAAGACCATTTTGGTGTTGTCTTTGAATGTGGTATTGCTCCTTTGTCTTTGAGATTTCACTCATGTCCAGCAGTTAAGTTGGTGCTATGGTCTGGTGGATAATTATGTTTTCTAAGTAAGATTAACTTCTAAATTACTTGTGAAGGAGAAGCTGTAATATTGAACTGTGATTGCTTTCGGCAGGCAGCCAGGGAGAAAGAGTACAATTATGTGTGACTACTTCTTTCCAAATGTGAAAGGCATACTTGTCAGTAGGAATATTTGACCATTGAGTTAACTTGTCATCAACTATTTCTGTTACTGAAGTAGTTGCATCAAAAGTGAATAGAGACTGACTAGAGAAATAAACTTTTTTAAAAGTAAATTTTATTTTTAAAGGAATATTCTTTTTTTAAAAATCAGTTATTAGGTTTTTGGTAAGAAATTTAGAGCACCAATTTGTGGGGATGAACTCTATTGGTCAGGGCAAACATGGATCAGCTTTGATTATTATAGTAAAATGTGCAAGTCCACATCTTTCTAATCAACCTTGCACCATTCTGTAATCTCATATTTCTTTTTCTGTGTTGGAGATCTCACCTTCCTGTGTCTGGGCTTCCACAGCTGCTGCCTCTTGAGGTTGGTATCAGTGAGATGTTTTGGGATTCTCACATTGTTGAAATCAATTTTTGTGGACGTGGTGATGACAAATTTCTGGTGTGTTCCTCACAGAGGAACTTAATTGAGAACTAGAGATCCAGTCACAAGTAACAAGCCACTGCCCAGCTGCTTCAGGAAACCCACTGTCTTGCCTCTGTGGCGCGTGGCGCCCAGGGACGATGATCAGAACGGTCCCAGGAGTGATGTTGCCTCGCAGTTTCCTCTGTGCTGACTGAGGGTTTTTTGCTGTGGCTCAGCAGCTTTCGAGGCACATCTTCAGTAGGATAGTATCTATGCATTCTGCAGAGTTTAACCATCTGGGTACCACCATCCTTGTCACCACCAACTGGTTTTGTAACAGTTGCACGAACCTTTTCCTTTTCAGTCTTGAATTTAGTGGCGAGTACCTCCTCTTGTATCTGGCTTTTCTGGAATACACAGTAGACAGGGAATATCTGCCAGTTCTTCTGATCAGGACAGGATTTTGGCTGCATTGGGGTTTCCTCTTCTTGGACTTTTTCGCCTTGACTTACCCTTTTTCGCTTTGCCACTAGTATCAGCTTTCTTGGCTTCCAGTCTCTTCTTAGTATCCAACCTTTTAAAGTTTTCACCTGCAATCTTGCAACATAAGAAAGCAAGGCATTCTTTACTATATGAATCCTTTTGTATTTTATTGGTAAAGTTTAAAGCGTAAATAATGGGGAATGTTTGGGAATATCTTAGCTCTTTCTCAGTAAGCATAGTTTTAGATTTTCTGATTCAATACATATTTTGGAAATAATAGATTGTTATTATAAAGTTAAACTGTGACCTCTGACTATTGTTTCCTCATTGTGGTGGTCCCATTCTGGCTGTGGGTGGTTTTCTCACATATATGCACTAATCAGTACTCAGCTGAATGCTATAGGGAGACCCTCTGCATCTATCTCTGGAGCTCCTCTCTAGGCAGCTCTTTGCTCTCCAGTAACCTGTCTTGTGAACTGTAGTTGTCTTGGCCTCCCTGGACTCCCAGCCTTGTCTTCTCAACTCACAGAGACCACTGATTTCTTCCTAGGTTCCCCTTTTCTGTTCTACAGTCTGGAAAACCTCTCCAGGCAGTAAGCTGAGGCAACCATAGGCCTACTTCATTTGGTTCCTGTCTCTCAGAGATCACTGTTCTTCATTGCTTGATTCCAAAGCCTTGAAAACTGTTGTTCGTGTCTTTTGTTTGTTTCATGTGGGTTACTCCATCTTGGTTGGAAGCAGCAGTCTCTTTTCTGACCTAGTCTTACATTTTTTTTAAACTTAAGAATCAACTTATTTAGCTGCAGAAACTGTTTTTTTTTTTTTTTTGAGACGGAGTCTCACTCTGTCACCCAGGCTGGAGTGCAGTGGCACGATCTCGGCTCACTGCAAGCTCCACCTCCCGGGTTTACGCCATTCTCCTGCCTCAGCCTCCCAAGTAGCTGGGACCACAGGTGCCCGTCACCACACCCGGCTAATTTTTTGTATTTTTAATAGAGACGGGATTTCACCGTGTTTGCCAGGATGGTCTCGATCTCTTGACCTTGTGGTCTGCCCGCCTTGGCCTCCCAAAGTGCTGGGATTACAGGCGTGAGCCACCGCGCCCGGCCGCAGAAACTTTTTTTTAAAAAAACTTGTTCTTGTTTTTACTTATTTATGAGAATCTTCTCTCCCATTATATTTTTAGCTGGTTACTGTGTTATTACATGAAGGCTATTTATTTTAGTATGTGAATTTTATAACTTTTTACCTTACTAAATTAAAAAAAATTTTATCTTTGATTGTCTTGGGTTTTACAGGTTATGTGGCTACATAACCTAAAAATAGTTATAATTTTATTTTCTTTTCAATTCTCATGCCTTTGATTTTTTTTTTCTTATCTGATAACATTGTCTAATGTCTCTTCTAATACAAGGTTAGATGGAGACAGCGGGCATCCTTGCCTTATTCCTGACCTTAGTTGAGTGCCTCTAGTGTTTTTCCATTAGGTTTTCCATGAAGATGCTGGCTTTATGTCTGAGGAATGCGCACAGGCACACACATACTCACAAAGAAATAACTGCTAATTTCTATTTTATTGAATGCTTTTGGAAATTAGGAGTGGCACTGAATTTGAAAGGCCTGTTAGTATTTCTGAAGATAATCATAAGATTTTTCTTGTTACATCTGGTGAAATGGTGAATTACCTTAATGAATTGTCTAAGAAGGAAACATTTTCTCATTCCTGAAAGAATTTCACTGGTTAATGAAATAATATTTTATGTGCTGTTAGTTTTATATGTATGTAGATATTCATAAGTGAGGGTTGTATATAGTTTTTGAGTATAATCTTTTATGAAATAAAGTTTAGATATCAGTATTATATCTGCTTCATGAAAAGAATTTAGCAGTTTATGCTTCTTTTTCTGTGCTCTAGAACAATATAAGCAGCATAAGGATGATGTATTCTTTGAAGCTTTGGTAGAATTTCACCTATTAAATCACACGGGTCTGGTGCTTCTTTGTGGAGGTAGTTTTTATTGGGGGGGGGGTAATTTTCTGTATTTCTTCTATGAAAATTGAACTATTACTATCTGTTTTGGGGTGAAGTAGGGGGAAAATGTATCTTTTTAGGCAATTATCCCTTTTATTTAGATTTTCAAATTTATTTGGTTGAGTTAGTTAAAGATTGTCTTTTAAACATATCTTCTGTTTCAATGGTTCTTTCTCTTTTGGAGTTTCTTATTTATTTGTGCTTCTCGTTCTTTTCTTCCTCGGGTAGTTTTGCTAGTATTTTGTAAACTATTTTATTGATTTTTCTCCAAAGAGTTTGCATTTTAAAATGTATTTAGTAATTTTACTCCTTTGAAAATTTCATCTTCAATTCTTTTCTGAATGCTTTCTTTGGTTTACTAGCTTTTTGGGTGGGACCCTTTCTTTTTGGAAGAGATTTTTGTTTTCTACCACTCCTAAGTCCCCACTACCCCCTTCTCTTTTCCATGCAGGTGATGTCTGATTCTAGGGTTGGCTATGCTGGGTTATGCTGTTTATTTTATCACTTATATGTACATTGAAGTTTGTAGTATTGTCTGACCGCCTAGTTATGGATTATGGAAGGCTTTATTTGCGCTCCCATGGTGAATGTATTGAGAGATTTGGATTCAGGCAGCTGCTGTTATCTGCGAGAATTCCGAAAGTGCAAGATTGATCCAATAAAATAAAGATGTGAAACAGAAACAGCAACTAAAGGGCAATATTTTCTCTTTTTTTTGACACAAGTCTTGCTCTGTCACTCAGGCCAGAGTGCAGTGGGGCAATCATGGCAATCGTGCAGCCTTGACCTCCCAGGCTTGAGTGCTTGTTCTAACCTCCCGAGTAACTGGGACTACAGGCATGTGCCACCATGGTCGGCTAATTTAAATTTTTGGTAGAGATGGGGTTTGCTATATTGGTCAGGCTGGTCTTGAACTCCTAGGCTCAATTGATCCTTTTGACTTGGCCTCCCAGAGTGCTGGGATTACAGGCATGAGCCACCGCACCTAGCTGGGGAATATTTTAGGTAGAAGAATCCAAGAAAAGCTTTATAAGAGGTGACATTTGGGTAGAAGCCTGGATAAAGTGAGGGAGTGAACCATATAACATCTAAAGGAAGAGTGTTCAGGAAGAGGAAACAGCAAGTGCAAAGGCCTTGTGACAGGGTCAGGAATAGTGTATTTAAGGAATAGCAAGGAGGCCAGGGCAGTGGAAACAAAGTCGATAATACAAAGAATGGAATGGTAGAAGATGAGTCAGAGAAGTAGCCAGTGGTCAGACTATGGGATTTAGAGTTTTTCCTAAGGGTAATTGGAAGCCATTATAAAATGTTAAGTGGGGCAATGGTAGGATTCTCTTTAGGGGACCGCTTAGACTGCACCATGGAGGATGGACTTATTATGAGGTGAGAGGAGACAGGGAGACCAGTCATGATATTATTACATGAAATGATGGTGGTCTGGACTGGAGCAGAAGCTGGGGAGGTTATGAGAAGTGGTCAAACTTAGAATATGTTTTGAGAGTTGACTTGATGTGACTTCCTGATTGGTCAGATATGGAGTGTGAAAGAGATTCTTGCAGGATAAATGGTGATGGTGACAACATTTCTGAGATGGAGAGACCTGAGAGAGGAAGAAAATGGTTTATGTGTGTATGAGTGGGGGACAAGAGTTCTTCTTTTGATATGTTAAGACCAAGATGTCGATTAGACTTATAGGTAGAGATGTTGACAGGAAGTTTGAATATTCAATTCTTGACCTCAGGAGAGAGGTTGTAGCTTTGTAGATATACATTAGGGAATCATCATGTATTTAAAATCATGGTACTTGCTAGGATCACTAAAGAGTGAGAGAAAGAAGGTCACCGGCTGAGTCCTGGGCTCCTCCAGATTTATCTGAGGAAAGGAGGATTATCCAGCAAAGTAAACCAAGGAGGATTGCACAATATGACATGAGAAACATCAGGGAATATGATGTCCCCGGAGCCATGGGAGGGAAGAGTTTCAAGGAGAAGGGTATGTTCAGCCGAGTGAAATGCTACTGCGGAGTTAAGTAAAATGAGCACGAGAAATGGCCATTGGATATGGCAACATGGAGGTCATGGGCATGCTAGATCAGCCTGGTTTCAGTGGAGATGTGGAAACAAAAGCCTGGTTGGAATGGATTCAAAAGAGAGAGGAAGGAGAAAAATAGAGAGAGACAATTCTTTTTGAGTTTTTCCTTAAAGATATATACAGACATGGGGTGGACACTAGGGAGGGATATAGGGTCAGGGAACAGAATTTTTTAAGGCAGTTTTGATAGCGTATTTGAAGATTCTTATGAATAATCCAGCAGAGAAAAAACAAATTGATGATGTAGGAGAGTGAAGAAGTGGAGTATACAGGCATAGGTGAAAGATGGTAGTTGGAATAAGGAATTTTTCTACCTATTTCTTTTGTTGGTGAAATTAGAAGCAAAGTTACCGGTGAAGAGTGGGAAGGATATTGGAGATTTGAAGAGAAAAGTTGTGTAGAAGGCATTTTAGATGTGATGAAATGAACTAACAAGGGAAATGAGGGCCTATTTGAAAAGTGAGGGTATAAATTTAAAATGAGCCTTGTTCCCTTGTTTTGTGCAGGCACAAAGGATGTGGAGAATAGGAACTAATCTGGGTAAGGGAATGCGGGGTGAAGGAACTGAGTGCATGTGTGAGACTGTGGAACCAACACTGGGTAAAGAGGGCCATAAGGAAGGCATTTGAACAGTTCAAATATAGCCAATGATTTGGACCTCCCAATAGGGTGAAATAATTGGGACACCAGAGGAAGAGAAGAAAGCAAAACAAAACAAAAACTAGGTGGTCAGGCCAGGTGTAGTGGCTAATGTGTGTAATCCCAGCCATGGGAGGCTGAGGCTGGAAAATTGCTTGAGGCCAGGAGTTAGAGACCAGCCTGGGCAACACAGTGAGACTGCATCATATATATATATATATATATATGTAAGATATATATGATATATATGTAAGATATATATGATATATATGTGAGATATATATGATATATATATCTTCCAGCAATATATGTAATATACATGTAAATTACCCACCCACCCAGGTGGCAGTAGTCTTGTAGTCTAATGGAAATCTGGAAGTGGAGATTTTGGGAATTATGCAGTTAGTGGCGCTGTATAATTAGAGGTCTAGGGTGGGACTATTGAAGTGGGAGGCTGAGGTGGGTGGAGGACAGATTATTGCAAGTAAAGTGGTCCAGGAATAAAACTGCCAAAGCGTGGTGTATCAGCCAATTTCAAGTTCATGTTGTCAGGGAAGATGGCAGAATAGAAGTGGGGCTTGGTGCAGAAATCATCAGCGGATGAGGGTGAATGCCTGAGAGGGTGGGTTATGACTCCTTTGAGGCAAGGTAGCAGGTGTCAGAGCCAACGACTTGTGCTTTGTTCGTAGGTGTGGGGAGGAATCAGTGGTCTGAAAGCAGCAGTGAGGAGAACAAGTAAATGAGATGAGGCATTTAAAACTCTTCCAGCATGTAATAAGCATTCTATAAATGGTAGATGAAACCTAGTACTAAGTGTTTGATGAATAAATGATCTTGAAAATGTAGTGCTATGTTCAAAGTGGGCTCATAAAATGAGAATGTGTTCAACCGGGTCCCACACAAAAAAACAAAACAGAAAGCTCTTCCTTTGCCAACCTGAATGGGGATTCTGACCTGCTGTGACTGGATGTCAGATTGAGTCAGATTTGTCCTACTGACTCTACAGAACTCTGACGGATAATAATCTTAGTCTGGCTATCTATGTGATGCTGGCTTCTTCGTGTCCATTAGATAAATGATACAGTACAAATACAGTACAAGCTACAAAATGATCAGATCTAAGAAGTTTAACATGGTGCTTAAAAAAATGTTAACAGCTGTTTGAGGGGTCCAGTAGCATGAGTGATTAAAGTTAACGGGCTTCCCACTGTCGAAACTCCAGGAATGCCTGGAAAAATGAGAGGTAGTGTTAGGTGTAAAGTCAAATAAATGCTAAAATCTTTGCCGAGGGCTTTGCTGTGTCCTCTTGCTCATTTCAGATGATTCGAACAGTGTGTTCGCCAAGGAAGTCAAATTAATAAGCTTGTTCTGCATGGCTAATGGCATGGGTCCAAAGACTCTGAGGCAGAACTTACATATTTTTACAGATTCCTGGATGGAAGAAAGGCTAGGAAGTTAGGACTTGAAAAATGGAAGTTGATTGATATTCAGGTTTTCTTTTAGTTTATCCTAGGTAAGAATTTGTTGTCTCTGAGGACTGATTTTAGAAATAGTATTTCAGAGAAAATAATTGGAACATCTAATTTGCCTATCAATAAAATTGGAAGAAGGAATTAGGGATCCCCTGTATTAATGTTTCATGAGAGATCAGGTGGTAATTACTTCATATTGAAAGAGAAAGCTATCTGAAACAAAGTAAATAAGAGTAGAGCACGTTTACATTGCAGTTCATTTGCTCAGGAATATTAAGCTCCAGAGTTTTGTTTTTTTCGTAATACGACATTCTTACTGGTTTTAAAAAATTGTAATATTAATCTATGCCCGTCCTTGGGAAAATTTAATACTGTAGAAGTATGTGAAATAAAATATAAAAGTTCTCTTTTGAGTCGTACTCCTCCACCCCACCCCCCTCCAACTCCCCAGCTGCTATTCCCCTCTGTAGATGTTACAATTGATAGTTTGGTGTATGTCTTTCCTAACTTATATCTGCCTTACTCTTTTAAACAACTGCATAGTTTTAAATATAATACCATGACTGTACTTTTTTAAAGTAATTAGTTCTGATGGATATTTGAGTTGTTTGCTCTACAAGTAATGCTGTAACAGGCATTCATTTACATATGCCTTTGAATCCTTGTGCAGTGTGTAAACTTCAAGAGCTGAAGTTGCAGACTTTCGGAGTAAGAACATTGGAAAGTTTCACAGATGGTGCTACATTTTTCCCCCTAGTCTATGAGAAAGCCTGTTTGTTCTAGCCAACACTGGGTAATGTCAGCCTTTTAAATTCAACCAACAATTGGATATCATTGTTTCAATCTGCCTTTTTTTTTTTTTTCGACTGAGGCTCACTCTGTTACCCAGGCTGGAATACAGTGGTGTGATCTCGACTCACTGCAACCTCCACCTTCTGGGTTCAAGTGATTCTCCTGCCTGACCCTCCCTAGTAGCTGGGACTACAGGCACCTGTCACCATGCATGGCTAATTTTTATATTTTTAGTAGAGATGGGGTTTTGCCATGTTGGCCAGGCTGGTCTCGAACTCCTGACCTCAGGTGATCCACCTGCCTCGGCCTCCCATAAATCTGCATTTCTTTAAACACTAGCATTGTTGAGCATCTTTTCATGTTTATTGGTAATTTCTCCTTCTACACATAGTCTATATCCTATAATCATTTTAATACTGATTTTTTTTCTTGATTCCTAATAGCTTATTGAATATGAGGTAGGTATAATGTGTGTCACATATGTTATGAATGTCTTCACCTACTTTGTCTTAATTTCCTACTTCATTCATGGTATGTTTTGTCATTTTCTCTGTGGTTTAAAGGTGACTTAAGGCTTATTCCAGTTCAGTGACTTGAGGCTAATTCTAGACTCCCAAGTAACATTTTCTTTGAGAGGCCTCTGGTCCCCTGGCCATAGCTATTCCCACTAGTCCACCAGTAATGATCTCTCCTGGCATGTTCTCAGGGGTAATACGAGTTGCTGGTGCTTGTTTACGACACTATTAGATTATTGTATCATATACAGATAATGTATTTTAGTAGCAAGGGCAGGGATTTGGATTCAGAAGTTCTTGGTTTGGGTACTTTCCTATGTGTACTAATTGTGTCATTTTTGGAAATTTTACTTCTGAAACCAGGATTATACCTGTCACATCTCATAGGACTGTTGTGACAGTCACATGATATAATGAGAGTAAAATAATATAAGCTATAAAGCTGTACACATTTTTATTAGTTTCATGAGTGTTTTATTTGGGGGGTGGGGGCGCTGTTTGTGGAAGACCACAGGAAGTTGCAGAAGTGTGATGCTCTCCTCCCTCACGCCTTCCTGTGCCTGTAGCACTGACTCCCCCAGCCTTGTTAATTCTACTTCTTAATGGGCTTTGAATGGTTCTTTTTTTCTCCAATTCCCACTACCATGATCACAGTCCAAATCAGAGTCAGATTAAAGATGAGTCAGCTGCCTGCCCCAGGGTGCTGTGTGATATGGGAGGAACTGAAATGACTAGAAATATAAGATGTAGAAGTGAGACCCCTCCCTTGCAATGGCAGGGCTGCTCTGAGCTGTAGCATAGGTTTTACATGGTGCTAGTTGGGGTGTGCACACCCTGCCTGAAGGGTACATGCCCGTCAGATGGTCCCTAGACCTCCTTCTAAGGGGAACAAGGTCTGCTGAGTAGCATGGTTTGTTTTCTTGATCAGGTTATTATTTTAGGGCTAAAACAGAATTATATAAGGCAGTGGAGGAGAGGCTGGAGTTGATGCCCAAGGGCTTCCTTGCCTCACTTTCCTCTAGCAGCTTCAGGTATGTCTAAATCAATGTTGAGGAGATACTTAATGGTTACTGGTTGAGCAGGGCCCAAATTATAAGCCTACATATCTCAGTATTGCCCTGGTCTCAGTCACTCCTTGTGTGCCTGGGTTTCTCGAATTGCCCTCTGAGCCTCCCTCTTGCCCTCCAGACTGTCCCCCAAACCACAGTCAGGCTAACCTTTACAAAAGGCCAGCCTCATCAGGTTACCTCCTTGCTTAAAAGCCTTCAGTGGATTTTTGTTGCTCTCAGGATGGAAACCAAGATCCCTAGCATGGCCTAAGAGGCCTATGTCATTGGCCCTGCCTCCCCTCCCTGGGCATTGACAAAGTACTCTGGCAGTGCTGGTCCTGCCTTGTGGCCGGCTCTGCCCCTGCTTTTCCCTGGCTGATGGTTGCTCAGCCTCAGAGCTCAGATTATCAGCCACCTCCACTGAGAAGCCTTCTCTGACAGCCAAGCCTGTGCCAGGTCCTCTGTCATTTGCTTTCTCTTTATATCCTGCTGTGCCTTTCCATGGTACTTAGGGCAAATATTATGAAATGCTTTGTTGTCTAATTTGTTGTTTCGTGTCCATCACCCCTGCTTAATGAAGACAGGCATTCTGTCTGTCACACTCATTATTGTATTCTTAGCACCTAGAAATACTTCTCATACACAGTAGATACTCACCATTTATTTGCTGAAAGACAGAACATATGAATAACTGTGGCACTTAGGGAGATTTGAATGTGACCAGGCCCTTCTCCTGGCTGGAAGTTGCATGTTCACCAGGGGAGTAGGCCTTTGTAAAGAGGAAGAGTCTTTTTACCAGGGAGGACGTCAAGACCAGAAGCTCGTAAACATACTGAGGCTATAAATGGTCCCAGCTGTCCCTAAAGCTGCCCTTTTAGGATTTCTTTTCCTTCCCGAGGCCCTAACATCTTGTAGTTATGGTTCTTCTGCCTGTTTTTATTTGTTTCTTTGTCTTCAACCTGATGTGATGAATGTAAGAGAATTGAAGCTGGACATCAGGAAATCTCCCATACTACTGCTATTGTTCCCTGGGGACTGAGAAGAATTTAAATTCCTGAACTCTGACCTTAGGGGCACAGTCTGGCTACCCCTAGAGCTGGGGGATTTTAAGATAACTATATTACAATTACATTACGCTTTTCTCCCCTGTTAGATCCAAGAGTTAAATCTTCAAGTCTTCTGAGTTTTCAATTGGAAAACTTGTACAAATTCAGTTTTATTGCCTTTGGGTAAATACAGCAGGTTAAAACACAAATTGCTTCTTCCGGGACCTCTACCAGAATTCCTCTACTACATATAGTGGGGGCAGTAAATACCAGGGAAAGGGAAGAAAGCAGGTAAAATGCACAGGATTTAAGAATCTAGCTATGCTTTATGATCAGAAATTCTTAGGCAGTGCTGTGTAGATATTCTATCGATGCTTACAGCTACTTGAGTGAATAAAAGGAATGATGTTTATTTTGTCTTACCATTGTACAATCATTTCTTTTTGTCTTATCTCAGAAGTCTAAAAAATTTAATTTTATTATTTTTAAAGACTTTTGAAAAAGTCTTGTTAAGTTTTAGAGTGAGGGTGAAACACAGAATTAAGTGTTTTCCAGTCATCAGTTAAAACCTTTTTCATATCAAAAGTCATCTGGGCATTGCTTTGCCAGGGGCCTTCAGACTCTATTTTTTTCCTAATGCTCTTTGTGTATCTTTTTTCTCTCTGATCTAACTTGCCTGCTCTGTTGTTCTGCAAAGAAAATGCAATTTCCTGTTCATTGTGTCTTTTGATCTAACAGATTCTGCAAGTTTAGGAGACACAGGTTGAGGAAATGTGGCTTCTGCTTGATAGTGCTGTCCCCAGAAACATTCTTATTAAATTACTATTGAATGAGGCAGTCAAGCATCTTTCATCCTGGGAATATTAAAGTGTGTGTAGGGAGTTCTTTAAAACGTTAAGAGGACAAATGCTTGTTTTTATGGTAGAAGACCGCATTCACTTTCCTTATTGACTCTCAGGTTAAGAATACGTGCATTTTTTATTAGCTGTGCTTTGTATCCTCAGCTTACTGAAGAGGAAAAGCAAGTAGGCTGGCCCTGCATGATACAGCATTGATACAAAATTGTTTCACTCTCTGAGAAGAGAGTTGGAAATCAAAAAGGAAGGTGGTGGTTAATTTTGTGCAGCTGCAACAAGTCTAGGTTCTCTATCAGTATTTGTTCTGGTGATGCATTTTATTTGTTAGATAGGAGTCACTAAGGCTAGCTGTGTCCAAGGGGTGGGGGAATTGGACTTCATCTCCCAGTGAAAGGAGTGTCCAAGAATTTGTGGATATATTTTAAAACAGCCACAGGTATGTATTGTAATGTTCCCTGTGCTTCACTGCCTTATTTAGCTATTTTATCCAAACCCAGACCAGTAAAATAGAGTCAGAGTGTCAGGAGCATATGTTTATGGGTTTATCTTTTCAGAGCATAGAGAGTGTGAGCTTGGGGCAGGAGACAGGTTGTGTGGGAAATAAGATGACTAGTTAGGGAGGGAGTGTGCCAGGGAGGGCTTCATAGACCAGGCAGAGGAGTTTCGGTTCTCTGCTTTAGGCCTGTGTTTTCCAAATGGTGGTGACTTTACCCTGTAGGTCATTTGGAGAAGTGTCAGGATAAAAAGAAGGTTATTCCTTGAAAGCCAGTTTTACTGAAGGACTTTGGGGAACTCTCATTATGGAGCTGAATGTGTAATTTCACAGACTTTTAAAGATAAAACAAGAGTCTACGAAGGATTTGAGTGTGGGATGAGGAGGCTGGAGTTGCACATTATGGTTGGCAGTGCTGAGAAAGGGTGGGGTGAGGCAGAACTGTGACACTAGCTGGTCACTATTCAGGATGTCATTTCAGAGGTTATAGTGACAGCTAAGGTGAGTGCTGAAGGACTGAACAGTGAGGACAGAGGGGGCGATGTTCAGGAAGGAGAAGGGGAGGCTTGGGCCAGTGGGTGGTTGATGTCATCCAGGCATGAGCCTGAAGCAAAGAGAGTTTCATATGTAGGTGGGTGTATAACCATTTCTTTTTATTTTTTTTGTATCCTAATGCGTTCACATCTGGGGCCTTGTTGACCCTGGAGGAGCTGCCCCTCCCAGGGTTAGCTGATTTCTAGAGATTGTAAACAGCTCTCCAGAAACACACCTTTCACATGCAAACCCACCAATCCACAGCCCATACCCTCATACCCTGTCCTTTATCAGTCTTTCAAACCTGGGCCACCACCCATCTGCCTAATCATCCAGGGCCAGATACCAGACATCTAAGTATAGCACCTTTCCCCCCAGATCCTGCCAAAATTATTCAAACTAGTCAATCCTAAGTCTGCTTAACCTGCCTCACTCGTTCCTTGCTTTGGAAAACAATGAAAACATTTGCCTGCATTTTGCCCTCATCCCATTCCCTTTACCTCCTGACTGGCCATGGTGGTTCTCTGTGAGGCCACCTGCTCTTCATATTGTCTTGCCATACCTCCTGTTTCTAGGGAACTGTGAGTTTAAAAAACTTCTCCCAGCACTTTGGGAGGCTGAGGCAGGAGGACTGGAGTTCAAGACCCACCTGGGCAACATAGTGAGACCTGGTCATTACTGAAAAAAAAAAAAAGAAAAAACAGCTGGGCATGGTGGCATGTGCCTGTAGTCCTAGCTACTTGGGAGGCTGAGGTGGAAGAATCAATTGCTTGAGCCTTGGAGGTCGAGGCTGCAGTAAGCTGTGATCGTGCCACTGCATTCTAGCCTAGGCAACAGCGCAAGACTCTGTAGCAAACAAAAACCAAAAAGCAACAACAAATAACTCCTTCCTTCATGACTAGTGATTTCTGTGACTATGTGTCTTATACAAGGAATAAAACAAATCCCAGGTACCCATAAAAAGGTGAGGCTATGCCAGGATCAGTGGTGCACGCCTGTATTCCTAGCTACTTAGGAGGCTAAGGCAGGAGGATTGATTGAGACTGGGAGTTTGAGACTGCAGTGTGCTATGACTGTGCCTGTGAATGGCAACAGTGCTCGAGCCTGGGCAACATAGTGAAACTCCATTTCTTTAAAAACCAAAAAAGGTGAGGGTCATGGAGAATTTGGTTTTAGACATACTGAGTTCAGAGTGTCTTGGGGGTACTGGGATATTAGGCTGGAGATATCTAGGGGCAATTGGACATCAGGATTTTGGGCTTTAGGGGAAATATCTCAATATTCCCTCTCTATTCTGTCTTGTAGGATTGTGTGAGTTGAGATCATGTATGAAAAGGGGCTTTGAAAATTAGGAAGTACCATGTAAGTGAAGAAGCTATATCTCACCAAGAATAAGTGAAAAAGAAATTTTGCTGTAACCCCTTGATGCCAATGTTTATTCAGACAGAAACATTTATAGGAGTTCTACTGACTGAATGTCCCTGCCGCCACAATGGCTCAGATTTGATTTTTTAAAAAGGAGCCTGTTCTTACCAAAAGAAGAGGAGAATATCAGAAAGTTAATATTTTTCACTTGTTGATATTCAGAGATAGTAATTGTAAGTATAAACATGACTCAGCATAAAATCAAGATTTGAATTTCCTTTCTTGGAAATTCTTATCCTTCTCCTTCAAAAAATTGTTTCTTTAATTGTATGCTTTTTGGAATTAGTACTTTTATTTTTATTTTATTTATTTTTAGGTGGAGCCTCTTACCTTTTAACTGAATCAGCCCCCTTTTGAAATAGCTTTCACAGAAACCCACTTACGAACTTGTACTTATTTCACATTAACCAAAGTTGAGTCACACGACTCATTTCGAAGGATGTGGGAAGTGTTTTTAAGCTGGACATACATGCTCCATGTTTTCTAGGTGTAAGGAGCAGTGTCTTTCCCAGCTGAAAATAAAACCTCATATTCTTTTGCTTCTCACATAGATCAATTGTGGACTACTAAGCCTACCTTTCTTATCAATAACACACAACACCTGCAAATGTCAGTTTCTGATTGCATGCCCGTTATTTATATTTCTATTTAAAATTTTTTTTCACTCTTCTCTATTTTGTTTCAGAAAATACAGTTATTTCTCATTTAAAGTGTGTGATTTATTTATTTATTTATATTTTTTATTTTTTTGAGGTGGAGTCTCACTCTATTGCCCAGGCTGGAGTGCAGTGGCGTGATCTCGGCTCACTGCAAGCTTCACCTCCCGGGTTCACACCATTCTCCCTCCCCAGTAGCTGGGACTACAGGTGCCCGCCACCATGCCTGGCTAATTTTGTTTTTGTATTTTTAGTAGAGATGGGGTTTCATTGTGTTAGCCAGGATGGTCTTGATCTCCTGACCCCATGATCCGCCTGCCTCAGCCTCCCAAACTGCTGGGATTACAGGCGTGAGCCACCATGCCCAGCCAATTTATTTTTTTAATTAATTAATTTTATTTTTTATTTAAAAAAATTTCTTTTTTGGTCGAGCACGGTGGCTTACGCCTGTAATCCCAGCACTTTGGGAGGCCGAGGCGGGAGGATCTCTTGAGGTCAAGAGTTCGAGACTAGCCTGGCCAACATGACGAGACCTCCTCTCTACTAAAAATACAAAAATTACCCAGGTGTGGTAGTGCATGCCTGTAATCCCAGCTACCAGGGAGGCTGAGGCAGGAGAATTGGTTGAACCCAGGGGGTGGAGGTTGCAGTGAGCTGAGATCATGCCACCGCACTCTGGGATGACAGAGTGAGACTGTCTCAAAAAATAAATAAATAAATAAATATTTTTTTTAAAAGTTATTTTTTATTTCAATAGGTTTTTGGGGGAACAGATGTTGTTTGGTTACATGAATAAGTTCTTTGGTGGTGATTTCTGAGATTTTGGTGCACCCATCACCCAAGCATTGTACACTGTACCAGTGTGTAGTCTTTTATCCCTCATCCTCCTCCCACCCTTTCCCCTGAGTCCCCAGAATCCATCGTGTCATTCTTATGCCTTTGCGTCCTCATAGCTTAGCTCCCACTTATGAGTGAGAAGAAACGATGTTTTGTTTTTCCATTCCTGAGTTACTTCACTTAGAATAACAGTCTCCAATTTTATCCAGGTTGCTGTGAATGCCATTGTTTCATTCCTTATGATGGCATGCCCATTATTTCTAGGGAAACACACAATAAGATAAAACTAGAACCAATATTTCCCTGGATGAGATGATTTCTAGAATTTCATGAGACCCATTTTTTTTTTCCGGAAGAATAAAGAGAGTGTTAGATCAGTGATTCTCAAACCATAATCCCATAAAATGAACTTTTGTGAGCTAAAGTAATGTTAGATAGTTAAACTTTGATTAATGGAGGTTCCCTGAATCTCCACAATACAAATTGTATAAAAACTGATGTTAGTAGATAGAGATTCTCAGGCATTTTTCTTAAACTTTTGGTATCTGTTTCCACATGAATATAGATAGTTGACAAAGGAAGCCAGCAATATTAGGGAAAACTCAAAAAGCATATCATAATTGACTGATTGCTTTATTAACATTTTGGCCAGTTGTCTGCCATGTAATTGTCATTGGTATGTATGGTAGCGTTAAATATATAAGTATTCCTGGAGGAGGCTTGTTTGTATCTCACCCAGGAGATTGCTGGGTGCTGCTGTTGCTCTGCCTTCTAAGGCATTGATAGTCTGTCCTGACTTCTGTGGGTTCTTGTGATCCTTAATTGGGAAATGCACTTGACCTCTGTGTCATTTGACTTTCTGTTGAATGTCATTTGACATAGAAAGTCTTGAGGATGCCATTTATTTGTACATTTGTCTCTTTTTAAATTGGCTCCCAGGAGAGAGTTTAGAGACTAATACAAGAATGGTGTATTATTCAGGGTCCTCCAGAGAAACAGAATCGATTGGAGATATACAGTCATTTCTTTACAATACATTTCTTACACATATACACACACACAGTCATACTCTACATAACAGTGTTTCAGTCAGTGATGGACTGCATATATGACAGTGGTCCCATAAGATTTTAATAGAGCTGAAAAATTCCAATGGCCTAATATTTACTCTACTTCTTATTGTTATTTTAGAGTATACTCCCTCTATTTATTAAAAAACAAACCAACTGGTAACTGTAAAACAGCCTCAGGCAGATCCTTCAGGAGGTATTCAGAAGAAGGCATTGTTATCACAGGAGATGACAGCTCCATGCATGTTACAGCCCCTGAAGACCTTCCAGCGGGACAAGATGTGGAGGTGGAAAAGAGTGATATTGATGATCCTGGCACTGTGTAGGCCTAGGCTAATATGTGTGTTTGTGTCTTAGTTTTTAACAAAAATGTTTAAAAAAATTTTTAATGGAAACAAGCTTATAGGACAAAGACATAAAACTATCTTAGAGCAAAAATAGAAAATATTTTTGAGCAGTTGTACAATGTGTGTTTTAAACTGTGTTATTATAAGAGTTAAAAATTTTTAAGTTTATGAAGTAAAAAGTTACATTAAGCTAAAGTTAATTTAGTGAAGAAAGAAAAATATTTTCAAATAAGTTTAGTGTAACCAGGCGTGGTCGCTCACGCATGTCATCCCAGCGCTTTGGGAGGCTGAGGCAGGCGGATCACAAGGTCAGGAGTTCGAGACCAGCCTGACCAACATGGTGAAACCCCGTCTCTATTAAAAATACAGAAATTAGCCAGGGATGGTTGTGCGTGCCTGTAATCCCAGCTACTCAGGAGGCTGAGGCAGGAGAATTGCTTGAACCCTGGAGGCGGAGGTTGCAGTGAGCCACGATGGCGCCATTGCATTCCAGCCTAGGCAACAGAGTGAGACTCCATCTCAAAAAAAAAAAAAAAAGTTTAGTGTAGCCTAAATATACAATGTTTATGAAGTCCATCATAGTGTACAGTAATGTTCCAAGCCTTCACATTCACTCATCATTCACTCACTGACTCACCCAGAGAAACTTCCAGTCCTGCAAGCAGCACTCATGCATGCGCCCCATACAAGTGTACCATTTTTTATCTTTTTTACTGCATTTTAATGTACCTTTTGTATGTCTAGGTATACAAATGCCATTGTGTTACAGTTGTCTATAGTATTTAGTTCAGTAACATGCTGTACTGGTTTGTAGCCAAGGAGCAGTAAGCTATACATATAGCCTAGGTATGGAGCAGGCTATACCATCTAGGTTTGTGTACATACACTCTATGATGTTCATACAAGGATGAAATCACATAACACCACATTCCTCAGGATATATCCTTGTTGTTAAGTGATGTATGACTGTATGTCTGCTTATGTGTGTGTGTGTATAATCTGTATATATACATATGAGATAAAAATGAGATTTATATATAGCCAATCCTCTGTGTCCATGGGTTCCACATCCATGGATTCAACCAACTGTGGATTGAAAATACTTTAAACAATTGCATATGTATTATACATATACAGAGTTTTTTCTTGTCATTATTCCCTAAACAATACAGTACAACAACTATTTACATTAGGTTTTATAAGTGACCTTGAGATAATTCAAAATATATGGGAGGGATGGCATTGGGAGTTATACCTGATGTAAATGACGAGTTGATGGGTGCTGATGAGTTGATGGGTGCAGCACACCAACATGGCACAAGTATACATATGTAACAAACCTGCACGTTGTGCATATGTAAAATATATATATATATATATATATATATATATATATGGGAGGCTGGTACATAGGTTATATGTAAATACTATATCATTTTATATCAGGGCCTTGAGAATCCCCAAAGATTATCTTCAGGAAGTCTTGGAAACAATCATCCATGGATACTGTGAGATGACTTTATGTATATATATATTATATATATATATATAGAGAGAGAGAGCGAGAGAGAGAGAGACAGAGAGAGAGAGATTTAAAGAATTGGCTCACACAATTGTGCAGGCTGAAAAGTCCCATCCTCTGCTCTCTGCAAGCTGGAGCCCCAGGAAAGCTGGTGGTAAATTCCAGTCCAAGCCTGAAGGCCTGAAAACCAGGCACATCAATGGTGTAAATCCCAGTCCAAGGGTGGGAGAATGCCGATGTTTCAGCTCAAGCATTGAGGCAGAAAGGGCCAGTTCAACCTTCCTCTGCCTTTTTGTTCTATTCGGGCCCTCCACAGATTGGATGATGCCCATACACATTGGAGAGCGCAGTCTGCTTTACTCTATCTACCAATTCAAATGCTAACCTCTTTTGGAACTACCCTCACAGACACACCCACAAATAATGTTTAATTAGGTATCTTGGCATCCTGTGGCCCAGTCAAGTTGACCCATAAAATTAACAATCACAAGTGGAGCCCCTTAAACTTCTTTCAATGAAGGTGATGGCAGAGACAGTGCAGGAGAGCCTGCAATTTATCCTGAGTTGGGTTTTGCTTTCTACAGTACATTGTGCTAAATAATGTAGTGATTTTTAATTTACAGTAACATCTGGGCCTTGGGAAGTAGTTCAGAATGTGAATGCTGAAATCTTACTCTACCACTTATAGGTTGTGTGACCTTGGGGAAGTTACTTAGCTTATTTATGCCTTGGTAGCTTCTGTTATAATATAGGGATCATAATAGCACATACCTCATAGGGTTGTTTTGATTATTAAATGACTCCAAGCATGCAAGGCACTGTGAATACTACATTGTGAATATCTACTAAATGCTAGGCAGATTTAGGTATTCTTTTTTTATTATTGTATTAATGCCTTCACTATTCTTACAACTGGGAAAAATTACTCTTGATCCATTTTTTAGTATGCCAACCTTCTGCAGCTGGTGAATCTTAGCATTAGTGGTCTTATTTAGGTTTTTGACTGATTAAACAGGATTACTTTCTGACCTAGTGTTTAATAACTTCGCTGCCAGAAAAACCTTTGGGTTTTTTTTGAGGCTTTAGTATAAGTTTTCAACTGACAGGATCCAGGTGCCCTAAACTTGAGATTTTAAAAAGTTAAAAAAAGTTAAAAAAATTATTTTTTAAAATTTGTTTAGGTACATAGCAGTTGTACGTATTTATGTGATATTTTGAGACAGGCATACAATGTGTAATGATCAAATAGGGTACTTGGATATTCGTCACCTTAAACATAAGTCATTTCTTTGTGTTAGGAACATTCCAGTTCTACTAATTTTCAGATGATTTCTTCTTGCTTGCTAACATCCTTTTCTTGCAGATTGAAGAACTCCTTGTAATATTTCTTGTATGACAGGTCTGGTGTTGATAAAATTCCTCAGCTTTTGCTAATCTTAAGTTTTGATGAGGACCTCTCTCCTATCCCCCATATTTTGACCACAAAGTAGATCAAACACAGTTAAGGAATATTTGGGCTTATCATATAGAGAGAAACATGAGGTAGTATAACACTTATGACCACTTAAGTCTAAGACAAAAATCTATAAAGACAAGTTATAGGAAAACTTGAATTCTCAAGATTTTTAATTTAAAAAAATGGTAAATACTAGGGCCAGTGAAACAATCTTAAAAGGAGTTTGTTTTTGTGCTTTTTCTTTTTTCGTTGAAAGTCAGTTTTAAACATGTATTCCAGGTGACATGGAAGCTATAGGGCTCAAGTAATTGTAGAAAGCTAAATTCTTTCTTATTGCAGAGCCATGACAGTCACCATTTCAGTACCTAATTTGCACTTTACCTCTCTTTAGCTAGCTTAATATTCAGTTATAATCAGAAGTGTAGCGAGTCCCAAACCTTAAAGGATTTAGAAAATTTTGTGAAATTAGCAAAATATCTGCTACCACAAATGTTATGTTATGAATTCATTTCTTGAAATTTGCTTTGACAGGCTTAGGAAAGGATCTACAACATTAAGGAAGCAATGTTGGATACCATGCTAACAGAGTAGTGGACTGATATTCTCCCTGGGCAGTTGTGAAATATGGCACTATTAAATATTGGAAACTCTCTGGTGACTTAACTTCTAGTCCTAATGTACATTATATAATTATGGAGGTTTTGGGCCAATAATCTAATAATTCGTTGATGCTGGGTGACAAAGAATGAGTTTTCATGTAATGGTTAGAGATGTTACATAATATATGCCCTTTTGAAGAGAAATAGCCTGTGCGTTTAAATTATGCTAGTAGGCAGCATTACATGTGAGCAACAGATACTTCCCTGGGACCATAGGCTGTTAAACGACCACAAAAGCCTCCTAATTGCAATCTTCCTCCATTCTAACCCATTCTCTACTTTCAGCCAGTCGGGGCTGATTGTAAAGGTGTGTATCCCAACATGGGTCACTCTGCTTAAAACCCTTCAGTGGCTCACAGAGCCCTCAAAGGAAGTCTATACTATTATTACATTCACTCACTCCCATTTTAGTTTTTCTTCCACCCTGCCATTTTATCACCCAGACATCTTGGATACTGAGTCATCTCAAGCAACTCAAGGATGACCACGCTTCACAAGATGTGAGCTGGGAGCACAGGCAGGCCTTCCTGTCCAGCTCTGATCCCCGCAGCTCTCCCTGCCATCTGCCTCATTCTCTTTCTCTGTAGACTTTCTCTGCTTTGGCATGCTTGGAAATGGCCACCCTGTAGCTCCCTGGTTTAGATGTCTTTCCCGGAAGTGATCAGCAGAGATAGAGGTTCGTGTAAGTCCGTTCTCACATTGCTATAAAGGAGTACCTGAGACTGGGTAATGTATAGACTCACAGTTCTGCAGGCTGTACAGGAAGTATGGCAGAGGAGGCCTCAGAAAACTTACAATCACGACAGAAGGCAAACAAGAAGGAGACATGTCTTACATGGCTGGAGCAGGCGGAAGAAAGAGAAGCGGGGCCAGACGTTCTTCGCTGAGAGTCGTCCGGGTTTCCTGCTTCAACAGTGCTGGGACGGAACCCGGCGCTCATCCCCCGTCCCCCATCTCGGCCGGCCGCCCATAGCCAGCCCTCCCTCACCTCTTCACCGCGCCCTTGGACCGCCCCAAGGTCCCCGCAGCCCGTCGCTCCAGCACCTCGCGGCCACCACTGCCGCCGCCGCCTGTCCTTAGCCTCCGCCATGACCACCGCGTCCACCTCGCAGGTGCGCCAGAACTACCACCAGGACTCAGAGGCCGCCAGCAACCGCCAGATCAACCTGGAGCGCTACGCTTCCTACCTTTACCTGTCCATGTCTTACTACTTTGACCGTGATGATATGGCTTTGAAGAACTTTGCCAAATACTTTCTTCACCAATCTCATGAGGAAAGGGAACATGCCGAGAAACTGATGAAGCTGCAGAACCAACGAGGTGGCCGAATCTTCCTTCAGGATATCAAGAAACCAGACTATGACGACTGGGAGAGCGGGCTGAATGCCATGGAGTGTGCATTACATTTGGAAAAAAATGTGAATCAGTCACTACTGGAACTGCACAAACTGGCCACTGACAAAAATGACCCCCATCTGTGTGATTTCATTGAGACGCATTACCTGAATGAGCAGGTGAAAGCCATCAAAGAATTGGGTGACCATGTGACCAACTTGTGCAAGATGGGAGCACCCGAATCTGGCTTGGCAGAGTATCTCTTTGACAAGCACACCCTGGGAGACAGTGATAATGAAAGCTAAGCCTCAGGCTAATTTCCCCATAGCCATGGGGTGACTTCCCTGGTCACCAAGGTAGTGCATGCATGTGTTGGGGTTTCCTTTACCTTTTCTATAAGTTGTACCAAAACATCCACTTAAGTTCTTTGATTTGTACCCTTCCTTCAAATAAAGAAATTTGGTACCCCCCCCGAAAAAAAAGAGAGGCGGGAGGTACCACACATTTTTAAGCAACCACATCTCATGAGAACTCACTCACTATCCTGAGAACAGCAGTGGGGGTATCCACCCCCGTGACTCAGCCACCTCCCACCAGGCCCCTCCTCCAACACTAGGGATTACAGTTTGACGTGAGATTTAGTCAGGGACACAAATGCAAACCATATCAAAGTTCTACTTCCAGTTCCTGGGAAAGTGAATCTGACGGGCTAGAGTAAGATAGGCTCCCCAGGTGATCTCCTGAGCCTGAGAGATGGCCACAGGCATAGTACTGGCTGTGAAAGCAGACTGCCAGAAGAAAACACAGTCAACATTTTGTTGCTCCCCTTAGCCCCCTCCTTCCCCTTTCATTTTCCAATGACTGTAACATCAGATGTCTTCAGATAGGCTTGGAGTGTGGTCTTTGGTACCAAGGACTGTGATTGCCATACACATTGTTTATTTATTTATTTTTTGAGACAGGGTTTTGCTCTCTAGCCCAGGTTGGAATGCAGTGACATGATCGTGGCTCACCGCAGCCTTAACCTCCTGGGCCCAAGTGATCCTCCTGCCTAAGCCTTCTCTGTAGGTGGGACCATAAACTTGCACCACCACTCCACGCTAAGTATTTTTTATTTTTTGTGGAGACGAGGTTTCACCATTTTGCCCAGGCTGGTCTTGAACTCCTGGACTCAAGTGATCTTCCTGCATTGGCCTCCCAAAGTGCTGGCATTACAGGTGTGAGCACCACCCCTGGCCCCTGGTTTATTTATGGGAAACTTAAGGCAGCCAAGAACCTATCTTTCCAACAAGGTGGTATATCTTGTAGATTTTTTTCATTCACTCATTTGTTTAACCAATATTTACTAGTTATCTACATTGTTTAAGGTGCTATAATATAGAGATGCATGGAATATAATTATATATAGTATAAAATCCAATTTAGTTTTTCGGGAACCTGTTATGTATTTAAGCTGCATTAGCTTGCTTGTCCAGGGTTATAATCCTTTATTCATTAATATTTTCCCCCAGATCTTGTTCCAATATTATGGCAGGCAGTCACACCCTTTAATCATTTGCCTGTAAAGATGTCTCTGATTTATTCAGGTTTACTCATTCTAGTTAGGAGTAACTAGGAGAATAGACACGTTGGAAAAATAGAAATCTTCCAACAGCAATGTTGCATGACATTATGAGTTTGACATTAATTAAATAACGAGAGAGAGTTTGTATTATCTGGGAAGCTGGAGGCTTTAAGATTATAAACATTGCAGCTTGCCCAAATCATTTCTAGAGTTGGAAGTAGCATGAAGTTCAAGACTTCACAAATAAACATTCACATGCAAAGAGAAAAATCAGAAAAATCATAGCCTAAATCCAAAATGAAGTCACAGCTGGCTGCTTCGGAAAAAAGAAGGATGAGCTTTGTTGGCAAAGTCAGCTCTTCTGCATGTTTAAAGTCTATGTAGCAGAGTCTAAAAGAAAGCAAACCAAATTTCAATTCTCTCTTATAGCAGGCTTAAATTTAGCTCTTTGTGGAAACTGGTTGGGAACATGTACATGGTTGAAGGTATGTGGTGTTATGTTTATAAAGTTCAATGATGGTAACTGTTGAAGGGGTTATATCACTAGAGTATTTATTGGGGTGATAGTGGGTAGCAGGATAGTGGGAGACCCCTACAAAGAGACCATTAGGTAAACCAATTTGTTGAATATTTGAAATCATATTCTTTTGTAGTGAGGAAGAAAGCATACTTGAACTTGCATTCTTAAAATTGAACACTCAAAAACATCATTTAGAGAGCTTGCCATGATAACCATTGTGAAATAAATAAGGGGAAGAAAGCATAACCCATCAACAAATGCCATCATCAATCTTCATCAAGCTTTGATTTGCTGATAAACATGTGCAGATCGTGTGCAAACTGTCCTCCTAACTGTTGAACCCCTTGCTTCCTTTGTGTACTGGCTAGTGCACCCAGGGATGTCAGGTGACTTTTTCATAAGAAGATGGTAGGTTAATTCCATAAAAGTACAATTCAAGAGTCCAATTTGAATACATTATGAGGTGGAATGTTGTCTTTGCAGTTGGTGATTTGAAAGGTTACTTTAAATCCACTGAGTAAACATACTAAAGTAGGTGAGAGGTTCTTTCTTGGGTTTTGGAAATGTGTTATTGATGTATGATAATTGTGGCTAAGGTCATTTCCTAATCTTCAATATTAACTACAAGTTTGTCCTGTCCTCTATAGAGAAGTATAAGAATTAATTTGTTGTCTGAGGAAATAAAAATGAAAGGGACTAATCACAAAACACATTTTCCATAGCAAAAGGGCAAAAGTGCTAATTGAATGTAGGTAATATTTTCCCATTTTGAGGAACAAAAATATGAACTTTGAATCGATTCCTTATCTACAGATATGGATCCTTGTCTGCATGGCATTTTATTTTGCTCATCCTTAGGACTTTTCTCATCTTTTATTAGGACAGGACCTACCATGTTTTTCTAATAATGCCAGCCTGGCCAAAGTAATACAGAACTTTCTAATTCCTTTTTACGTGATGTTGTGCCCAGGAGCTGGCCAAAGTTAAGGGTTTAGCCTCTTCTGGAACTGAGTAGTCCACAGGGAAACGGAGCTCTGACTGAGGGCTCATTAATTTATCCTAGTCAGTTTTATTTTTAAATATAATTTCTGCATCCAGGTATAGTTTACAATGTTCAGACTGTATCTTTAGCTCTCAAAGTCTTATGGTCCAATCAGTTTGGGGGGGAAAACTGCTGAGCTTTAAGCTGTTCTAAAAGTATACAATTTACACAAAAATTAGACAAGTTGGATAGCACGATCTATCTCTAGTGAATGACTGTTTTGTTGTTGTTCCAATCTCCAGTTCATTACAAACTGATAATTTTGTGGACTACAATAAAAATCAATTGCTAACAGTAAAAATCCAAGACATAAAAAAATAAGCTCCAAAGTTTTATTAGATTTAACAGATATAAAATTAGACTATCGAATTGTTATAAAAGTATCTAATTTTTTTCAATATAGCTATACTTATGTGAGATAAGCATACTTACCTCATTTTGTACTCATCACAAACAGTTTGCAGACTGGCATGGGATCACACTGAGACAAAAAATCTAATTTTTTTTTTTTTTTGAGATGGAGTTTCACTCTCGTTGCCCAAGCTGGGGTGCAATGGCGTAATCTCAGCTCACTGCAACCTCCACCTCCTGGGTTCAAGCCATTCTCCTGCCTCAGCCTCCTGAGTAGCTGGGATTAGAGGTATGAACCACCACGCCCGGCTATTCTTTTGTATTTTTAGTAGAAACGGGGTTTCTCCATGTTAGCCAGCTGGTCTTGAACTCCTGACCTCAGGTGATCCACCCGCTTCAGCATCCCAAAGTGCTGGAATTACAGGTGTGAGCCACCGCGCCTTGTCCACAAAATCTAGTTACTTAGTTGGAGTTGAAAAAGTTAAATAGTACCTTGAAGCTTCCATTTAAAAATTTTCCCAAAATGATATCTTGATTTAAATTTGTTGTATTTACTTTTTTCCCTAACAACAACAACAACAATAACAACAACAACGACAACAAAGCATTCACTATATTTTCTCTTTTTTTTTTTGTTTAACAGAGCCTCAATAGGTTAATCCTATTCTAGGGAAGTGTAGGTTATCTGCCTAGTCCTGGGTGAATCTTGATCAGATTGGTTATTCCAGTTTCCTGCTGAATGACTGGTATAGGTAGGAACAAGTGACACAATGCTGGCCAATGAGATGTGAGGGAAGTTGGGGAAGTTGGGGCACTTTTGAAAAAGTTTTCTTTCCTCTTAAAAAAGGTACAATGAAATGATTTGAGGATATGATGCCTGGAGCTGCTACAGCCATCTGTTAATCTGTGAGTTTATGATGATTAGAGTAGAAAGATGGAAGAAACTTGGATTTTCAATGAATTATTGAATTGCTAAATAAACTAATTTTACTGCCTTCCAAATTTCTTATATGGGATTTAAAAAATTCTTTATCTTTTAAGCAATTTGTCATTCTCTTATTTGCAGCCAAAAGCATCTAAACAGTAATTTGCAATCATTCAAAGCATATATGATATTTTAATAAGGAGTTCAATTTTTAAGGAAACACAGTAATTAATTAGATGTTTAAGAATCAATTTCCCATGCAGTGCTCTACCCCGAGGCATGGCTTTTCATCAGATGGCAGCTCTTAGCCTTGCAAGCAAAAAGACTACTAGAAGGAATGAACTGATCTCTGTAGGATTTGCTCGGCAAGCCAAATGTTTAAAAAGCAGCATATGTCACAAAAATAAGGTGTACTGCAGCTGCAAAGACTGCCTTTGTTTTGAGATATGGGATGTTTGTAACCTTCAGTAGGGGTAGGTTAAATCAACTCTGAATCTTGTTTTGAGTGTTGAAGCAAGTGCATGATGTGCATAGTCCTCTCAGAGCAGGCTGTAGGTTATGGATCATCAGTAACCATTGGAGGCTATGACTGAGGGGTGGCACAGTCTTTTTAAATTCCTTAGTGCTCTGCTTTCAGTCTTGAAAGTTTACTGAGATGCTCAGATGGAGGAAGATATAAGCTGCAGGGCTTGAGAAGTACCTATGGGTATAAAAAGAACTTTCACTAGGCATTTTGGGTGCTGGAGTTTGTGACAAGTAGATGGAAAGGAAAAAGAGATGGGGGCTAAATGAGGTCATATAAGTGAGTGTAGCTGGCAATACAGCTGAGAGATTTTAGTTTTTTGTTTTTTTTTTAATGAAGAAATGAATGACATGTTGAGTCTGCCATTATTATGTGTTAGAGATTGTCCTCAGCACTTTTCTTACATTAATTCATTGAATCCTCACCACAGTCCCATCAAACAGATAACATTATCATGCCCAGTTACAGATGAAGGAAGTGAGTCCAGTCCACGGAAGTTAAGTACCTTTGCTAAGACCCACAGCCTTCATAGTTCACACTCTTACCCATAAACCACTCTTGCCATATGGAGCATTACAACTGTATAGACAAGTCAAAAAGTAGTATAGGAATCACTCGGGTATCCAGTGCGCCACTCTGTCATTTAAAGAAATACAACTTTAAAAACATAGCTGGTCCCTGAACACCTTTCTCTGCCCCTAGTTCTCCCTTTCTTTCTATGATCTTTCTTTCTGTGAGCTTTCTGGCATGAGGCCTGGCTTGGCTTTTGGTAGAGGGGCTGGGTTTACTTTTTCATGCCTCCTGGGCCCTGATTACTTAAGCAGCAGTTCTGAAAGAAGCAGATTTCTCCAGCCTCTGCTGCCCAGAGCCAGGCCTCAGCCAGGTGTTCTAGACAGTGAGCGAACCTCTGGCCCCCTTATGGGGTGGATCCTTCAGTCTTCATTTAGTCCCCACTGTGCTGTAAGTGCTCAGCAACCAGCCCCATTGCCCTCTGTTGGTCATGGTGACCTGAAGCCCCAAGGTTTCAGTCCCACTCACCACGGTGAGGTCTCTGGGAAAATGGGAAGGGCAATGCTATTGATTTGGGGGGAAAAGAGGCTTTTTTCATCTGCTGTTTCTTGGTTGGAGGGGCTATGAAGGCCAGGCTCTTACAGTTCTTTTTGGTCACGAACATCTTATTTTCTGAGTTGTTTTGACTTGAAGAAATTAGGGTGATTATTTTGGAAGGATACATGAAATTATTTTAACAGTTAAATTAACTTGATTTTGAAATGCAAGTTTTCTTGGCACCCATGGATGGCAAGCAGTAGGGAGCCTGCTTTAGGCTTAGTTATTACTCAAAGGAATTTAGAGGAGACATGGATTGCAGCCTATAATACCTTTAAGTTAAAAAAAAAGAGATGGAGTCAGGAATGCTTCACCATGGAGTTGTTTTGTTTGTTTGTGTTTTGAGACAGCGTCTCACTCTGTCGCCCAGAGAGGAGTACAGTGGTGTGGCTCATTGCAAACTCTGCCTGCTGGGTTCAAGTGGTTCTCGTGCCTCAGCCTCCTGTGTAGCTGGGATTACAGGCATGCACCACCATACCCGGCTAATTTTTGTAGTTTAGTAGAGATGGTCATGTTGGCTAGGCTGGTCTCGAACTCCTGGGCACAAGTGATCCGCCCCCCTCAACCTCCCAAAGTGCTGGCATTATAGGCATGGGCCAGCGCGCCTGGCCCACCATGGAGCTTCTGCCATAATTTATCTTTTGACTTATTCATCAACTACTTACCATTTACCTCTTGCCAAACACTGGCAGGTATGGGAGATATAGCAGTAATAAAAGCATGTAAAAATTCTTACCCTCATGAAACTTATATTCCAGCAGGAGAGACAGAATAATGAAGCAAGTAGGTGTGTTTGTGTGTGTGTGTGTGTGTGTGTGTGTGTGTGTACGCACGATGTTATGTAGTAAGTGCTGATAAAAACAGTGAAGGAAACGGGAGAGTAGTTTTTTGTTTTTGTGAATAAAACGAAACTGTTTTGAGGAGCATATTACCAGTGCAGAAGCAGATATATTATTCTAAATACAATAATCAAAATAAGATTATGACATCGAAACTGCATAGTCTCTTAGAGCATCTCCATGCTTGGACTATGATACATTTGACAAGGTGGGGATCTAACCAGTAGGTAGCTCTTGGTGCCCTCAGCAATGGGAGCTGTAGCCCACTTTCTCCACTCCAGGGTGACCCTCCTCTTGATCTAAAACATCTCCTGACTATCTCCCCTCCAGCCCCTGCAATAGGACTTATCATGGTAAAAAGAGAAAAACTTGAGTTCTTCATACTCAGGGAAGGAAAAATCTGGAAATACGTTATGGTCGACCACTGCCCTCATTGGCAATGTGGGCAGTAGAAGGGAAAGTGATTTTTCTTTTTCAGAAAAGAATTTTGATATGTGTGTGTGTGTCTAAGTGGGATAGGCTTTGGAGATCAGCATAGCCTGGGAATTTGGCAAGTTGGAAGTGCGCTTTTTACTAATATCAGAAATTCAAATGAGGATTACTTGTCTAATGTAACTGCCGTGAGCATTCATAATAGTGATATTACAGATTGTGTGCAGATCATCCTCTTCAGTTTATTAATAAAAGATTTCCATAAATCAGGATATAACTTTAAGAACACCCCCTCACCACCATTTAAAAAATTGTATGACGAATTGCTTTTTCATTTGCAAGATTTTTGTTTAAGCAGAGCTCTTAACAATTTTTTTGTGAGCAGTCATTTTAAAGTGCCTACATTTGCATGGCTTTATAGAGACACAGTTAAATCGACATAGGCCTAGTCATCTCAATACAGAAGAGAAGGCAAATTTGCATTTTAAAAGCTGCATTTTGGACTGGAAAGTATTTAATCCCCAAAGATAAACTGCTTTACAGCTGATTTGTTCATGGATATGATGATGGCTCTAGAAGGTAATAGATACTTGATTTAGTTTCCCTGAATAATTCCAAATTCTGGATTAAAGCATGGTAATTGATTTAAAGAAAACATGACTTTTTTGTTGAGATGGAGATATAGGGAGTAGTGTGTGTGAAAGTGGGTAGGAATAGGGTATTCTGTGACTACAAATCAGCTGATTTTATGGATTTTCCACTTGCAGCTTTTTGGTAGCTGGAATATTTCAGCCATTAAGCACAGCTCTTTTCAGACACAGTAATGATCACTTGCTGACATGGCCCTTTCAAGCCGTGTCCGGTGTCTGACAGAGCTGATGGCCACTGTGAAACTACTGAAAGATGTCCTGGATAAGTCAAGCTGGCCAGACTGGCTTAGGTTTAAAACCTTGGATCCTCACATTTCTGAAACAAAAGAAAGGATACATACTCGTCAGAAGTGTGATTTCAGTTAAACCAATCTTGACTATTTTTATGTTTCTGAGTCAAGTGCTTCAAGACAAAAAAAAAAAAAAAGGAGTCCTTGTGGTCACTTTTTCACCTAGGGAAAGAGCATTTAAATGGCCACTAGTGCCTAAATGTCCACAGATGCTTCTGCATTATTCATCAGAAGTTTCCTCTATCATTAGAATAGCACTGTCTTGCACAGAGCAAATGTTTCTTTAGATTTAAAGAAGATGTAGGTCTAGTTGTTGCTTTTTTATTTTTCAGATCTGGATTGTGGGGATAAACTGATGTTTGAATTGTTCTTGTTCTGTGGGAGGAAAAGGATTTCTGATTACGGTACTTACCAGCAATTGGAGTGCTGAATCAGTTACAAAAATTCAAAATAGCATGCAGATTGCGACATAATTTTCCCGTGTGAACAGTCCTTCAGGGAAGCAGCCTTACAGGATAACAGTTCTATACATTGTTCATTCCTGTACTGAATGTTGTAGTGACCCAGGGCAGGGAGAGCTGGAGTCCAGGCAAAGCTTGTACATCTCCCGGATGTTGACAAGTACTGCTGCCTCAATGCTTTTTGTTGTATTGAGGTTCTACTGCTTCAAGTGCATGCATCATATTTCAATACAGTATACTTAAACTTGGCAGTGATCCTAGCATTACACTAGGATCCTAGTGATGTTAGCATTAATAATATAATCAGTAATATGCAAGAGCGCCATCTCGTATTTAAGGCTTGTATTTTATTATTTGCCAAGCATCTACTCTGAGTCTACTCCTGTGGTCTTGTGAAATTACCAAAATACCCAGAATTGTGTTCCCTTGATGCATTGCTGTGGCTGTAAGTCAGGCAAAGGTGACTTAAATGTGGACGAGTTTGATTTTTAATGATAAATTTGGATCAGAATTTTAGGGTTAGATAAATAACTTTTAAGAATAATAAATTTTTCCCTAAAAAATTAAAAATTAGAACTGGTTTCTATGAGGAGCCACAAAAGAATATCTTAAATTCCAAAATTTTCTTCAATCATGTGAAAGCAGTTTACTGTCTGTCTTTTAATTTTCAAGTCTCTTTTTTAGTTCATATGCCTCATGGGTGCATAGGATATTAGGTACTAGTTTAAGAAGTTTTTTAAAACTGTATTTATTTGTAAAATGTTACTTGTTTACTGGAAAACAAGGAAGAGAATAAAGAAGAATATGAATTACCCTTAACCCTCTAAGCCAGAAACAACCATACTTGCCGCCATTTTTGTACAAAGTCTTTTCTCCATTTCTCATAACATATACAAATATACAGATTTAGTGTTAAGAGCCTCACCTTTGTGTGATTAACTACAGTGCCGGAGTCAGAAAGAAGAAAATGTAGATGGTATATGCCAAAGGAAGGGTTAATTCTCAGAAAACTGGAGGAGCCTAAAATATGGCAAATTCTCGCAGGCAGCCCAAAGACCTGATTTAGGAAGTTTATCTATTTTGAAACTTGAAGTTCTGGAAGATATTTTGACTGGATAAGTTTGCAACCAGCTGGGTGACTCTACTATACTCTGATTGATCTAATAAAACACTTTCAAATCACATTCTTTGGTATTAGCACAGATAACAACACATCGATTAATATCTAAGCTAACCATTATCATTTTTCGCCATTTGTATTGGTTCTTCATCAGCTCCTAGCTTTAAATGCTAAAATTCACTGGTCTGAGATAACCACAAATCAGTCTCTGCTTTTATTCTTAAAATACTCTTTAATTTTTTTAAAGACAACCAACAACAGTTGGGATCTCCTTTAAGATCTGTTCATCGAACCACCAATTCATTAGTCCAGTGAACAAAAATATATGCAGTCACTGTCTAGGCACAGAAAATCATGGGATGATAAAACATTTCTGTCCTTATGGAGCTTACATTTTAGTGAACAGTGACAGGAAATGAAGAAAATGACTGTTAATGGTAGTTAATTAGGAGGCTGCTTTTAGGGGGACAGGACTTGCCCCTTTAAATTACTTAAGCTTCACCTGAATGTAAAAAAGGAGTAAGGCATACACATAGCTGAGGAGCAAGTATTCTAGGGAAAAGAAACAGCCAGTACAGCGAGTGCAAAGTGTGCGGGGAACTGTGCAGTCTAGTGATCTACGGGAAGAAGGGCAGGAGAGAGAGGCTGAAAAGAGACCACGCAGGCCCCTGGCAAGGAGTGTGGGACTAATTACATTCCCAGTGGGAGGTTGCTGGAGTATTTAAAACAGCTAATTGACCATTTAAAAATAGCATATTGGCTGTGACATTGAGAAAGGGGATCACCAGATTGATGGAGACAAGTGGTAGATGCGGGTTATTGCAAATGGAGAGTCAAGACTTTGTGAAGGATGGAGAAAGGAAACAATGATGAATCCTTGGTTTGGATCTTAAATAATGAGGGGATGCTGGAACAATTTACTGAGACGGAGAGGCTGAAGAAAAGCAGGTTTAAGATTTATGTGGTGTTTAAGATCTTATTAGATACCCCAGTGCTTGGCATTCAGCAGTTATACGAACAAGTCTGGAACTGAAGGCAAAGGATGGGGTTTGAGATTTACATTTGGAGTTACCTGTGTGTGGATTGGAATTAATGCCACGGGATTAGGCCACATTGCTTAGGGTGGTGTAGAAACGCAAATTCCTTCAACATTTGGAAGCAGTTTTATTGTCCTGCTGTAGAATTTCGGGTAACCGAGAATCTGCCGCTACTTTGAACTGCTGCATTTTCTGAGCTCTGATGTCATTCAGAAAAAAAGGAAAGAAACAAGTATTTGTTGAAAACCTAATGTGTATGGAAAATTGAGCAAGACACTCTTTACATGCTATTTCATTTAATCTTTACCACGATTCTGTTAAAATGTGAAGAAACTGGCTCAGAGTTAACTAAGTAAATAGACAAGAAGGTAATGTGACTGAGAAGTGACTCCAGGATTTAAATCCAGGTTGTTCAGTGTTCTTTTGCTTTATTGGGCTTACAGTTGGCAGAGTTGCAATGGCGATGATTTTCTTTCACTAGTTCTTGCAAATTATATGGAATTTTAAAGTGAATATAACGTCTCCCATATATATGTTTTAACACTTTCAAAACAATATTTGCTCATGGCAAAGACAAGAAAATGCCTCAACAAGGTTTTAAGGTGGGAATTACTTTCATCCCTTTCTTTTTAATTACCATTTTACTTTCCACAAATTCTAGAAAGTTCCAAGCCTATTGTAGAAGAGAAAATATATCTTTCCTTATCCACCACTAAGCTCATAGCTGAGACTCCTATAACAAAATACAAATTAAGAAGAGAAAAGCATACAAATTTGCTTAATATAAGTTTTATATGACACAGGAGCCTTCAGAATGAAGAACACCCTCCCCCACCTCAAAAAAAAAAAAAAAAAAAAAGAGATGAAGACCCACATGGGGAAACCTGTGTATTTTTATGTACAGTTGCGCAGAAGTATGATGGAATGGCAAAAGGATATAATCAAATAGTGGTAAACTGAGGGGAACTTAGCAAGGGCAAGGCTTGTTTGTTCAGATTCCTCTTGGTGTCTCTGTCCTTTTGTTTTTTTTTCTGGGCATAGGAAAGGCACCTTTGGAATGAAAGTCTTACATCCTATGTTAGAGGAATGTCAGGTAATTCTTTTATGGCCTGCTTCAGGGGAGAAGCGTGGGAGAGGTCATAGAGTCCTTCCTGCTTCTGCTATTTCCTCAAAGGCCAATGTGCCATACTTTGGGGTAGTGTATCCCTGAACCCCTTTTTGTATAGCATATATTTATGTGTATACATGAAATAACTCAAATAGAATCATGTTCTATCTGTTGTTTCATAACTTTTTTGTTCACATAAAAATGTATCTTAAGGCCGGGTGTGGTGGCTCACGCCTGTAATCCCAGCACTTTGGGAGCCCGAAGCGGGTGGATAACTTGAGGTCAGGAGTTTGAGACCAGCCTGGCCAACATGGTGAAACCCCGACTCTACTAAAATTACAAAATTAGCCAGGCGTGGTGGTGGGTGCCTGTAATCCCAGCTACTCTGGAGGCTGAGGCAAGAGAATCACTTGGGTAGCAGTGAAGAGCCATGTAGCTGCAATTAACTGTGTGGATATCTTTGCTTCATTATGTCAGTATCTCTACAGGATAAATCCTTCGTATTATGATTGCAAGGTCAAAATGCGTGTTTGTTTTAAATTTAGATAGATATTGCCGAGTTGATTCAAATAATGTCGCTAATTCATAATCTTGTTATTAGCCTCCTAACTTCATCCACAATGGCTTTTTAACATGAAAATTTTGCATATAATATGAAATATGATTTACTCTTTTAAGTTTTTAACCATGAGTAAGGGTATTTCTTTCCTCGTTTTTATTGGTTACTTCTGTGAATTGTCTTTTCATTACCTTTTGCCTATGTTTTAATTGAACTGTCTTTTTTATTGACTTGCAGGAACGCTTTATGTAATGGATATTAAACCTTTGTTTATTAGATATTCTTATAGATATGTTCTCCTAGCCTATTGTTTTGAATGGTTTATATAGGTATTTTTGCATGTAGTTAAACTTATCATCTTTTTCCATTAGGGTTTCTGTCTTTGCCCACGTTAGAGGAAGTGTGGAATTTTACTCTGGAATGGCTTCTCAGAGGACTGAGTTAGTTATATGGGAATACTTATGTGTTTAAAATTGTATAGACTATAGTGATTGAAATTGAAAGATATATCTTATTTCATTGACCTACCAGTGTCATATATGAGACAGCCTTCCAGTGTCCTGTGTTTCTGACATTGGGGGCTTCTGAGGTGACTGTCAGATATTAATCATCTTTCCTTTTTTTTTTTTTTTGTGATGCCCCCTCCCCACTGTGTCCATGTGTTCTCATTGTTCACCTCCCACTTACGAGTGAGAACATGCAGTGTTTGTTTTTCTGTTCTTGTGTTAGTTTGCTGAGAATGATGGTTTCCAGCTTCATCTAAGTCCCTGCAAAGGATATGAACTCATCCTTTTTTATGACTGCATAGTATTCCATGGTGTATATCTGCCACATTTTCTTTATCCAATCTATCATTGATGGGCATTTGGGTTGGTTCCAAGTCTTTGCTATTGTGAAAAGTGCCACAGTTAACATATGTGTGCATGTGTCTTTATAGTAGAATGATTTATAATCCTTTGGGTATATACCTAGTAATGGGATGGCTGGGTCAAATGGTATTTCTAGTTCTTGATCCTTGAGGAATTGCCACGCTGTCTTCCACAATGGTTGAACTAATTTACACTCCCGCCAACAGTGTAAAAGCATTCCTATTTCTCCACATCCTCTCCAGCATCTGTTGTTTCCTGACTTTTCAATGATCGCCATTCTAACTGGCATGAGATGGTATCCCATTGTGGTCTTGATTTGCATTTCTCTAATGACCAGTGATGATGAGCTTTTTTTCGTATGTTTTTTTGGCTGCATAAATGTCTTCTTTTGAGAAGTGTCTGTTCATATCCTTTGTCCACTTTTTTTGGTTTGCCAGTATTTTACTGAAGGTGTTCGCATTGATGTTCATCAGGGATATGGGCCTGAAATTTTCTTTTTTTTCTGTGTGTGTCTCTGCCAGGTTTTGGTATCAGGATGATGCTGGCCTCATAAAATGAGTTAGGGAGGATTCCCTCTTTTTCTCTTGTTTGGAATAGTTTCAGAAGGTATGGTACCAGCACCTCTTTGTACCTCTGGTAGAATTTGGCTGTGAATCTGTCTGGTCCTGAGCTTTTTTTGGTTGGTAGGCTATTAATTACTGCCTCAATTTCAGAACTTGTTATCGGTCTATTCAGGGAATCAACTTCTTCCTGGTTTAGTCTTGGGAGAGTGTAAGTGTCCAGGAATTTATCCATTTCTTCTAGATTTTCTAGTTTATTTGCACAGAGGTATTTATAGTATTCTCCGCTGGTAGTTTGTATTTCTGTGGGATTGTTGGTGATCTCCCCTTTATCATTTTTTATTATGTCTATTTGATTGTTCTTTCTTTTCTTCTTTATTAGTCTGGCTAGTGGTCTATTTATTGTGTCCATCTTTTCAAAAAACTGGCTCCTGGATTCATTGTGGTTTTTTTTGAAGGGTTTTTCATGTCTCTATCTCCTTCAGTTCTGCTCTGATCTTAGTTATTTCTTGTCTTCTGCTAGCTTTTGAATTTTTTTGCTCTTGCTTCTCTAGTTCTTTTAATTGTGATGTTAGGGTATTGATTTTAAATCTTTCCTGCTTTCTCTTGTGGGCACTTAGTGCTATAAATTTCCCTCTACACACTTCTTTAAATGTGTCCCAGAGATTCTGGTATGTTGTGTCTTTGTTCTCATTGGTTTCAAGGAACATCTTTATTTTTCCCTTAATTTTGTTATTTACCCAGTGGTCATTCAGGATTCAGTTTCCATGTAATTGTGCGGTTTTGAGGGAGTTTCTTAATCCTGAGTTCTAATTTGATTGCATTGTGGTCTGAGAGACTGTTTGTTTTGATTTCCATTCTTTTGCATTTACTGCAAAGTGTTTTACTTCCAATTATGTGGTCAATTTTAAAATAAGTGCGGTGTGTTGCTGAAAACAATACATATTCTGTTGATTTGGGGTGGAGAGTTCTGTAGATGTTTATTGGGTCTGCTGGGTCCGGAGCTGAGTTCAAGTCCTGGATATCCTTGTTAATTTTCTGTCTCATTGATCTGTCTAATATTGACAGTGGGGTGTTAAAGTCTCCCACAATTATTCTGTGGGAGTCTAAGTCTCTTTGTAAGTCTATAAGAACTTGCTTTATGAATCTTGGTGTTCCTGTATTGAGTGCGTATATATTTAGGATAGATAGCTCTTCTTGTTGCACTGATCCCTTTACCATTATGTAATGCCCTTCTTTGTCTCTTTTGATCTTTGTTGGTTTAAAGTTTGTTTTATCAAAGACTAGGATTGCAACCCCTGCTTTTCTTTGTTTTCCATTTGCTTGGTAAATATTCCTCCATTTCTTTATTTTGAGCCTACATGTGTCTTTGCATGTGAGATGGGTCTCCCAAATACAGCACACCAATGGGTCTTAACTCTGTATCCTGTTTGCCACCCTGTGTCTTTAATTGGGGGCATTTAGCCCATTTACATTTAAGGCTAATGTTGTTATGCGTGAATTTGATCCTGTCATTATGATGCTAGCTGGTTATTTTGCCCGTTAGTTGATGCAGTTTCTTAATAAGGTTGATGGTGTTTATCATGTGGTATGTTTTTGCAGTGGCTGGTACTGGTTGTTCTTTTCCATGTTTAGTGCTTCCTTCAGGAGCTCTTGTATGACAGCCCTGGTGGTGACAAAATCTCTCAGCATTTGCTTGTCAGTAAAGGATTTTATTTCTCCTTTGCTTATGAAACTTAGTTTAGCTGGATATGAAATTCTCGGTTGAAAATTCTTTTTTAGGAATGTTGAATATTGGCCCCCACTCTGTTCTGGCTTGTAGGGTTTCTGCAGAGAGATCTGCTGTTAGTCTGATGGACTTCCCTTTGTGGGTAACCTGACCTTTCTCTCTGGCTGCCCTTTACTTTTTTTCCTTCATTTCAACCTTGGTGAATCTGACGATTATGTGTCTTGGGGTTATGCTTCTCGAGGATTATCTTTGTGGTGTTCTCTGTATTTCCTGAATTTGAATGTTGGCCTGTCTTGCTAGGTTGGGTACGTTCTCCTGGATAATATCCTGAGGATTGTTTTCCAACTTGGTTCCATTCTCCCTGTCACTTTCAGATACACCAATGAAATGTAGATTTGGTCTTTTTACACAGTCACATATTTCTTGGAGGCTTTGTTTGTTTCTTTTCACTCTTTTTTCTCTGATCTCATCTTCTTGCTTTGTTTCATTGAGTTGATCTTCAGTCTCTGATATCCTTCCTTCTGCTTTATCGATTTGGATATTGATACTTGTGTATGCTTCATGAAGTTCTCGTGCTGTGTTTTTCAGCTCCATCAGGTAATTTGTGTTCTTCTTTAAACCAGGTATTCTAGTTAGCAATTCGTCTAACCTTTTTTCAGAGTTCTTAGCTTCCTTGCACTGATTTAGAACATGCTCCTTTAGCTCGGAGTTTATTACTCACCTTCTGAAGCTTACTACTGTCAATTTGTCAAACTTATTCTCCGTCCAGTTTTGTTCCCTTGCTGGTAAGGAGTTGTGATCCTTTGGAGAAGAAGAGGCATTTTGGTTTTTGGAATTTTCAGTCGTTTTGCGCTGGTTTCTCCCCATCGTCATGTATTTATCTACTTTTAGTCTTTGATGTTAGTGACCTTTGGATGGGGTCTCTGAGTGGATGTCCTTTTTGTTGATGTTGATACTATTCCTTTCTGTTTGTTAGTTTTCGTTCTAACAGTCAGACTTTTCTGCTGCAGGTCTGCTGGAGTTTGCTGGAGGTCCACTCTAGACCCTGTTTGCCCACCAGTGGAGGCTGCAGAACAGCAAAGATTGCTGCCTGTTCCTTCCTCTTGAAGCTTCGTCCCAGAGGGGCACCCGCCAGATGCAAGCCAGAGCTCTTCTGTATGAGTTGTCTGTTGGCCCCTACTGGGAGGTGTCTCCCAGTCAGGATATATGGGGGTCAGGGACTCACTTGAGGAGGCAGTCTGCCCGTTATCAGAGCTCAAATGCTGTGCTGGGAGATCTGCTGCTCTCTTCAGAGCTGAAGATCTCCCAGCTGAAGCTGCGCCCACAGCTGCCCCTTCACCCAGGTGCTCTGTCCCAGGGAGATGGGGGTTTTATCTATAAGTCCCTGACTGGGGCTGCTGCCTTTTTTTCAGAGATGCTTTGCTTAGACAGGAGGAATCTAGAGAGGCAGTCTGGCCTCAGTGGCCTTGCTGAGCTGTGGTGGGTCATCATCTTTCTTATACAACTCCCACTTTCCCCATGGTTGCAGCTCTTTCTTACTTTGGTTCTTTGTTGCTGGCTCTCTTCTTTACCCTCGAAAGTTTTGCTTCCAGTTGTGTCTTCATGTCCCTGCCACTACTGTGTTATACAATTTTTACTCTCTCTTTCAATCCATCCCTGACACTTCCCCTGTTCTCCATGACATTTTTTTTTTTCTGTTCCTTGTCAATTATTGTATACTTCCCATGCTTTACTTGAAAAACCACACCAATCATAGGGTAATCTCAGCCTTGCTTATTCTTGTTGTATGGTCTACCTGGTGCTGCTCAGGAAGTGTGTGGCAGCTGTACATGCGTACGTTAGTATGTGTAATTATTTCTCAATTCAGACTCAATAAATCTTTTATGCAGAGGGTTATAGTTTAATGCTGGCCGTTTTTCCTTTTCTGGGATTGACTATTTAGAAAATGTTGTAACACATCTGCTCTTATTATCTATGCATACTTTGATTATAAGAAGTTTTCAGTGTTTTTCATCTTCCATATTTAGATTTTTTCTACTATTTTTTAAAAATGATTTTGAAATCTGTAGTACACTGATTTGGGATAACAACTCCAATCAAAATGCCATAAATAGGCTGTGATGAACACTTAGTTACTCTGCAATGTTTATATGTTATTTAATGTTTTTGAAGGAAGCTTATGATATTAGGACAAGATTTGGATGAGGACAAATGATTTTTGAAAAGTAAACCTGAGGGGATTCTCCCAGGCATTTTCCTTACCACACAGAGTTCTATTTTTGTTTATAGGATGGCTTTTTTTTTTTTTTTGACAAAACATCTGCCATAGAAATAAGGTGCCTGCTTTAAATGCCACACAACTTGATTTCCAACTCTCTGTGGTTGGAAGTTTCAGGCCTGCTTCAGCATAGCAGGTGGTCTCTGAAGCCTTTAGTCCCTTGGATTCTGTAGGCCTGAGGGCAACAAAGGCTTTGGGTGGGGGGCAGGTAATATGGCTTTGTTTTTTTAGGGAAAATGTGATCTCTTCTTCCATTTTCTATTTTGACTCTTTCCCCTTAGAAAACCTTAAAGGAACAGGAGATTTGGAACTCTCTGGATAAAAATAGGACGATTTGTATGAAATCCGTTAGCTTGCTTTTTTTTTTTTTTTACTTTTTCTGTTTTGGTTTTGAAAAAGAATCAACTTTATGTTGGTGAAGGAAATAGGGGCTCAGGTATAAGAACTGGGAGCTACTGGGGGTATATGAATTTGTTGGGGTATGGAATAGACACTCCCTTTTACAATGCAGTTAAATGAAGGAGGTAGATGGACTCCTGTACTGTACACTGCCCTGTACACTACTCCTGTACTGTACAGTATGGAGTATAAAGTGTACAGTGACTTTAAGAAATGAATTAGACAATAGCAACCTTAACAAATACTTACTCTGTGTTTAGAATGTGTAATGTACTGTGTAAGTATCCTGTAGATGTGTTACCACCTATAAGTTCTGGGGGCTATCAGTGTAATAGAAATTGACATGAGCCTAAAAGAGTTTTCCCAGACAAGCCTTCATTGGAGCTTTTGCCCAGACATAAGGGAGGCAGCACGAGAAAGAGAGAGAAAAAAATCCCTGACTGACTCTCCAAAAAGAGCCAATAGGGGTTTTTTTTTGGGGGGGGCAAAGTATGGAATTGATATTAGGGGCAGTATGCAGGCTGGGTTGGGCAAATCAAAAGAGTGATAGGGTGTGCAGGTCAGCATTATCTGGTTGCAATGCTTATCTTGGGTTATGGGCCACTTGGTGGTCTGGCCTGCGGCAAAAAGGCTATAAAGCAATTGTGCAGCATTTCTTCCCCTCTGGAAGCTCCTCAGGAAGCTGAGGTGGAAGGATCTCTTGAGCCCAAGAGGTCAAGGCTGCAGTGAGCCCTGATGGTGCTACTGCTCTCTAGCCTGGGCAACAGAGCCAGAGCCCTGTCTAAAAATAAAAAGAAGATCAGATACCATTTGGAATTTAAGTAAATAGACCGGAAAACGAACCTCCTGTTGTCTGAAATATAAGGCAAACAGACTTTTAGTAAGAGACATTTCTATGGAAACAAGAAAAGCAAATGTTAATGGTAGAAATTTCATTGTTAAAGAATCGAGAACCCCATTCTGTAACAGTCTATCCAGACGTTAAACTCAAAACGTCTTTAGTTACAGAGGAGGAGGACAGTGACTGTTTGACGTTTTCTTCTTGCCTGTATCATAAGGAATAAGTTTCAGCCTATAGGGCCTCAGGAAAAAGGTAGTAGCACTTCTACTGAGTTTTAGTCAGAAAAATGGATGAAATTTTGAAAATGTTAGTTTGAAGACTTGTAATCCGGAAAAGATTTAAGATTCAGTCCAAATTTTAGAAAACAATGCATATTAAAAAAAACCTCAAAAATGAGACAAGACTAGAATCTAACAATAGGTGTATTCTAATCTTTCTCCATTCTCTCATTTTTATCCAAGACAAATCATGGTAGAACCAATTTGTTTGCAAAAATAAGTTTTGGTCTTATATTTGGCCTGAATATTTACATAAAATGCAGCAAGAAAAATTATTTATCATATAAGCTGTCTTTCAAATTGGCATTGTTAGAACTTTTTCCATAAGGAATCTCAGATTAGACCTTGTAAAGCCTCAAACCCATCCATGGATTTATTTGTGCCTGCAAATACCTGTGTGAATTGGATGAATTCCTCTCCTATGGAGGTCCCAAGTTACTTTGGGGCTCCTGGGCTTGTTAGAAAGTGGCATTCTTTACTTACCACAAGTTAGGAATCCTGTACAGGGACTGGGCAGAGAAGGGATGTGAGGCCCAGGTTTTTCAAGGGACTTTTATTGGCTCTATAAATCACCTCTGATTCCTTAAAGCAGTCTGTTTCTATTTAAAAGAATACCATTTCAGTCAAAGCCTTGGTAAAGTAACCAGTGTCTCCAAATGTGCTCCTATAAAACAGATTCTTATTGTATTTATGCAAATAATTCTATTGCCATAATTTAAGAATACTCACAAATAGTTTCCAAATTCTGGAGAAATCAGGTAGAGAGAAAGAAACATTCTCCAAATTTTGCTCACAGGAGTATACTTCATTGTTAAAAGCTGTAAATAGCTCAAAAGGAAAAACAAGTTTTCTTGACTGAAAAACAAAAGGATCAGCAATGTTTCAAGCAAAAAGTCATAGAAGGATTATTTTAATGTCATATTGGTTCAATCCATGCAATTAACTCCTTTTCTGCTTGATATTTTTGAACACATTAGCTTTCAAAGAGAATCTTGGAAGGTTTTTTCTCTTCTAATGGCCCAGTCACCAAAGTTATCAGAGGCCTGTAGTCAAGAGTACCTGTCAGAGTCCTATAGCTGATTGTAAACCACCCTCTGAAAAGGATCAGACAGGACAACAATTGTCTGTGGATGACAAAAGTCTTAGGACAGCCACAGTTAAAGACACAATTGACAAGTAAATTTGGTTATGCCTGTGGCACATAATGAATAATTATTACTGATAATATATTGACAGAATTACAATCTTGGAAACTATTCTAATAACACACTTACATGAATATAACCCAAATAAAATTAAGCACTATTTTATACTTGACAATGTTTTCCATGTGATTTAAATTAAATTAATTATATTAAACTGAATATGTTTCTTTTGAATTCTAGGGGAACTAATATCTAACAGGGTTAATCAGGTTAAAAGAAAAAGCTAATTTAGAATTTGATTTTGGAAAGTTTGTCATATATCAAAGGTTTAAAACACTTGATATCACAAAACTAAGACCACAGTTTATTTATTTAGCCAAAGTGATTAACTCAAAGATTTCAAAAAAGCAAAAATCCTTTATTCTTTTATAGACAGGAGACAGCTTTCCAAATAACAAGACCCAATAAAGACAGTATGAGGCCAACTGAATCTGTCTCTTCTCTTTTGCCTTTTCCTGTAGGCAAGCAGAAATCTTGATCAAAGATAAACCACATTTTTTCTTTGCAGTAATATAGTAATGCTAAAGCTAATTTTAAATAGAATTTTATAAGTAAATCTAATTTTAACCAGTTTAATCATAAAATAAGACTTTAATAAACCTTTTATAACCTTTTACAATTTTCTGTTAAAGAGCAGATCATTGCTCCAAGAGAACCCTGTTATTCTGACACATGGGCTCAGGTTCTGACCTGCATCAGTGCTAATGTTTAATTTATAGAAAAACGAAATGATGCCATTTTAATTTTAGTCACCTTGCTCACACACAAAATTTTGTTTGTAAGATTAATCTTTTACAAACCTTCTACACCTTGCTTAAACTTTCAGTTTTATTCTTTTTTTTTAATCTTAAAACAATTCTTAAACCCTCTAAATTAGACAGAATTACTTTCTCTTAGAAGAAACTATAATTTCCACACCTTTCTACTAAAAATGCATGATTTTTGTTTTTAGTGTAAGCAATTTTAATTATGTATCAGGTGCAGAGTGTAGGATACAGGACAGAAGCACAGATAATGTCTGACTCTTTGTAGCATAGCTGGGGACATGGCTAACTCCAAATGTCTCTAGGCCTTACCTAGAATCCAGTGGCTCTAAAGCAAGCAAGTTGAATGATTATCAAAAGCCATAGAAGCAGTTTATGGCTTTAAAGCATCTAGTAAGGACACTAGTATCTTACCTGTCTAATTTAGACCAAATGCCTAATTTTTAAAATTTTAATATTTGTGAAACAGATGGTTTTTGGTTCCATGTATAAGTTCTTTAGTGTTGATTGCTGAGATTTTGGAGCATCTGTCACCCAAGCGGTATGCAGTGTACCCAATGTGCAGTCTTTTATCCCTTACCCCCATCCCTACCTTCTCCCTGGGTCCCCAAGGTCCATTATATCATTCTTATGCCTTTGTGTCCTCATAGTTTAGCTCCCACTTATAAGTGAGAACATATGATGTTTGGTTTTTCATTTCTGAGTTACTTCACTTAGAATAATGGTCTCCAACTCCATTCAGGTTGCTGGAATGCCGTTATTTCATTTCTTCTTATGACTGAGCAGTATTACATTTTCTTTACCCACTTGTTGGTTGATGGGCATTTAGGCTGGTTCCATATTTTTGCAATTGTGAATTGTCCTGCTATAAACATGTGTATGCATGTGTCTTTTTCATATAATGACTTCTTTTTCCCACTAGACACCCAGTAGTGGGATTGCTGGATCAACTGATCAATCTATTTTTTGTTCTTTAAGGAATCTCCACACTGTTTTATATAGTAGTTGTACTAGTTTACATTCCAACCAGCAGGGTAGAAGTGTTCCCTGTTCACAGCATCCATGCCAACACTTAGTATTTTTTGATTTTTTGATTATGGCAATTCTTGCAGGAGTAAGGTGGTATTGCATTGTGGTTTTGATTTGCATTTCCCTGACGATTAGTCATGTTGAGCACTTTTTCATATGTTTGTTGGCCATTTGTATATCTTCTTTTGAGGATTGCCTTTTCATGTCGTTAGCCCACTTTTTGATAGGATTGTTTGTTTTTTTCTTGCTAATTTGTTTGAGTTCTTGTAGATTCTGGATATTAGTCCTTTGTCGGATTCATAGTTTGTGAAGATTTTCTCCCACTTTGTGGGTTTTCCACTTACTCTGCTGATTATTTCTTTTGCTGTACAGAAGCTTTTTAGTTTAGTTAGGTCTCATCTATTTATCTTTGTTTTCATTGCATTTGCTTTTGGGTTCCTGGTCATGAAATCTTTGCCTCAGCCAATGACTGGAAGGGTTTTTCTGATGTTATCTTCTAGGATACTTATGGTTTCAGGTCTTAGATTTAAGTCTTAGATCCATCTTGAGTTGATTTTTGTATAAGATGAGAAATGAGGATCCAGTTTCATTCTTCTACATGTGGCTTGCCAATTATCCCAGAACCATTTGTTGAATAGGGTGGCCTTTCTCCACTTTATGTTTTTGTTTGTTTAGTTGAAGATCAGTTGGCTGTAAATATTTGGCTTTCTTTCTGGATTCTCTATTTTGTTCCATTGGTCTATGTGCCTATTTTTATGCCAGTACTATGCTGTTTTTGTAACTAAAGCCTTGTAGTATAGTTTGAAGTTGGGTTATGCAGGCTCTTTTTTGGTTCCATATGAGTTTTAGGCTTGTTTTTTTCTAGTTCTGTGAAAAAGATGATGGTATTTTGATGGGCATTGCATTGAACTTGTAGATTGCTTTTGGCAGTGTGGTCATTTTCACAATATTGATTCTACCTGTCCGTGAGCATGGAATGTGTTTCCATTTGTTTGTGTCATCTATGATTTCTTTCAGCAGTCTTTTGTAGTTTTCCTTGTGGAGATCTTTCACCTCCTTGGTTAGGTATATTTTTAAGTATTCTATTTATTTTCAGCTATTGTAAAAGGGGTTGAGTTATTGATTTGATTCTCAGTTTGATTGTTGTTGGTATATTGCAGCGCTACTGATTTGTGTACATTGATTTTGTATTCTGAAACTTTACTGAATTAACTTATCAGATCTAGGAGCATTTTGGGTGGGTCTTTAGGGTTTTCTAGGGATACAATATCACTGGTGAACAATGACAGTTCAACTTCCTCTTTATGGATTTGGATGCCCTTTATTTTTTTCTCTTGTCTGATTGCTCTGGCTAGGACTTCAGTAGTACTATGTTGAACAGAAGTGGTGGGAGTGGTCGTCCTTATCTTGTTCCAGTTTTCAGGAAGAATGCTTTCAAGTTTTCCTAATTCAGTATAATGTTATCTGTGCATTTGTCATAGATAGGTTTTATTCCCTTGAGGTATGTCCCTTCTATGGCAATTTTGCTGAGGGTTTTAATCATAAAAATCATAAAGGATGCCGGATTTTGTCAAATGCTTTTTCTGTGTCTGTTTAGATGATCATATGATTTTTGTTTTTAGTTCTGTTCATGTGGTATAACACATTTATTGACTTGTATGTGTTAAAATGTCCTTGCATTCCTGGTATGAAACCCACTTGTTCATGGTGGATTATCTTTTTGATATGCTGTTGGATTGGATTAGCTAGTATTTTGTTGAGGATTTTTGCATCTATATTATTCAGAGATATTGGTCTGTTGTTTTTTTGTTGTTGTCATTATGTCCTTTCCTTGTTTTGGCACTGGGTGATACTGGCTTCAGAGCATGATTTAGGGAGGATTCCCTCTTTATCTTTTAGAATAGTGTCAATAGTACCAATTCTTTGAACATCTGATAGAATTCAGCTGTGAATCCATCTTGTTCTGGACATTTTTTTTTGTTGGCAATTTTTAAATTACTGTTTCAGTCTCATTACTTGTTATTGGTCTGTTCAGAGTTTCTGTTTCTTTCTGGTTTAATCTAGGAGAGTTGTATATTTCTAGAAACTTATCCATCTCCTCTAGGTTTTCTAGTTTGTGTGTGTTAAGGTGTTCATAGGAACCTTGTATGATCTTTTGTATTTCTGTATTATTGATTGTAATATCTCTGGTTTTGTTTCTAATTGAGCTTATTTGGATTTTTTTTTTTTTTTTTTTTTTGAGACAGAATTTTCCTCTTGTTGCCCAGGCTGGAGTGCAATGGTGCAATCTCAGCTCACCACAGCCTCTGCCTCCCAAGTTCAAGCAATTCTCCTGTCTCAGCCTTCCAAGTAGCTGGGATTACAGGCATGCACCACCACGCCCGGCTAATTTTGTATTTTTAGTAGGGATGGGGTTTCTCTGTTTTTCAAGCTGGTCTTGAACTCCCAACCTCAGGTAATTCCACCTGCCTTGGCCTCCCAAAGTGCTGGGATTACAGGCATGAGCTACCGAGCCCGGCCCTCTCTTTTTTTTCTTCGTTAATCTTGCTAATGGTCTATCAATTTTGTTTATCATTTCAAAGAACCAGCTTTTTGTTCATTTATCTTCTTGTTGTTGTTGTTGTTTGTTTTAGTTTAATTTAGTTCTGCTTTGATCTTGGTTATTTCTTTTCTTCTGCTGGGTTTGGGTTCTTGTTTCTCAGGTTCCTTGAGGTTTGACCTTAGATTGTCTTTTTGTCCTCTTTCAGACTTTTTGTTGTAGGCATTTAATGCTATGAAGTGTACTCTTTTTTTTTTTTTTTTTTTTTTTGAGACAGAGTTTCACTCTTGTTGCCCAGGCTGGAATGCAATGGCATGATCTTGGCTCACTGCAACCTCCTCCTCCCAGGTTTAAGCAATTCTCCTGACTCAGCCTCCCTAGTAGCTGGGATTACAGGCATCTGCCACCATGCCTGGCTAATCTTTTTTTTTTTTTTTTTTTTTTAATTTTTAGTAGAGACGACGTTTCACCACATTGGTCAGGCTGTTCATGAACTCTTGACCTCAGGTGATCTGCCCACCTTGGCATCCCAAAGTGCTGGGATTACAGGTGTGAGCCACCACACCTGGCTGAAGTTTCCTCAACACTGCTTTTGCTGTATCCCAGCAGTTTTGATAGGTTGTGTCACTCCTATTGTTCAGTTCAAATAATTTTTAAATTTCCACCTGGATTTTATTGTTGACTCAAAGTTCATTCTGGAGCAGATTATTTAATTTCTATGTATTTGTGTAGTTTTGAGGGTTTCTTTTGGAATTAATTTCCAATTTTATTCCACTGTGGTTTAAAGGTACGTGGTATAATTTTTATTTTGTTAAATTTATTTAGACTTTTTTCATGGCCTATCATATAATCTATCTTGGAGAATGTTACATGTGCCGAAGAAAAGAATGCATATTCTGCAGTTGTTGGGTAAAATGTTCTGTAGATATCTGTTCCATTTGTTCTAGGGTGTAGTTTAAGTACATTGTTTCTTTGTTGACTTTCTGTCTTGATGACCTGTCTAGTGCTGTCAGTGGAGGATTGAAGTCCCACAGTATTACTGTGTTGCTGTTCATCAGTTTCTTAAGTCTAGTAGTAATTGTTTAATAAATTTGAGAGCTACAGTTTTAGGAGCATATGTTTTTAGGATTGTGGTATTTTTCTGTTGGACTAATCCTTTTATTATTTAACATTCCTCTTTTTTTAAAAATTTGTATTTATTTATTTTTTTGAGACGGAGTTTTGCTCTGTCACCCAGGCTGGAGTGCAGTGGCCTGATCTTGGCTCACTGCAACCTCTGCCTCCCAGGTTCAAGCAATTCTTCCTGCCTCAGCCTCCCGAGTAGCTGGGATTACAGGCCTCTGCCACCACGCCCGGCTAAGTTTTGTATTTTTAATAGAGAGGGGGTTTGCCATGTTAGCCAGGCTAGTCTTGAACTCCTGACCTCAGGTGATCTGCCTCCCAAAGTGCTGGGATTACAGGTGTGAGCTGTGCCTGGCCCTCTTTATCTTTTTTTTTTTTTTTTTGAGACGGAGTCTTGCTTTGTCGCCAAGGCTGGTGTGCAGTGGCGCCATCTTGGCTCACTGCAAGCTCCGTTTCCCGGGTTCACGCCATTCTCCTGCCTCAGTCTCCGAGTAGCTGGGACTACAGGCCCGCACCACCACGCCTGGCTAATTTTTTGTATTTTTAGTAGAGACGGGGTTTCACCGTGTTAGCCAGGAAGGTCTCGATCTCGTGATCCGCCCGCCTCGGCCTCCCAAAGTGCTGGGATTATAGGCGCTTTGTCTTTTTAAACTGTTTTTGCTTTAAAGTTTGTTTTGTCTGATATAAGAATAGCTACTTCTGCATGCTTTTGGTGTTCATTTGCATAGAATACCTTTTTCTACCCGTCTACCTTAAATTTATATGTGTCCTTATGTGTTAAGTAAGTCTCTTAAAACCAGCAGATACTTGGTTGGTGGATTTTTATTCATTCTGCCATCCTGTATCTTTTAGGTGGAGCATTTAGGCCATTTATATTCAACATTAGTATTGAAAGTGATGTACTATTATGTTCATCATGCTAGTTGTCCGAATTCCTTGTTTTTTTTTTTTTTTTTTTAAATTGTGTTGTTTTTTTGTAGGCCCTGTGAAATTTATGCTTTAAGGAGCTTCTGTTTTGGTGTTTTTTGAGGTTTTCTTTCAAGTTTTAGAGCTCCTTTTAGCAGTTCTTGTAGTGCTGGCTTGGTAGTGGTGAATTCTCTCAGCATTTGTTTGAAAAAGACTTTATGTCCCTTACATTTATGGATCTTAGTTTTGCTGGATTACAATATTCTTGGCTGATAATTATTTCGTTTGGGGAGGTCAAAGATAGGGTCCCAATTTCTACTAGCTTATAGGATTTCTGCTGAGAAATCTTCTGTTAATCTGATAGGTTTTCCTTTGTAGGTTACTTGATGGTTTTTCCTCACAGCTCTTAAGATTCTTTTCTTAATCTTTACTTTAGATAATCTGTTGACTATGTGCCTACATAATGTTTTTTTTTTTTTTTTTTTTTCTCAGATGGAGTTTTGCTCTTGTTGCCCAGGCTGGAGTGCAATGGCACAATCTCGGCTCACCGTAACCTCTGCCTCCTGGGTTCAAGCGATTCACCTGCCTTGGCCTCCCGAGTAGCTGGGATTACAGGCATGTGCCACCATGCCCGGCCAATTTTTTGTATTTTTATTAGAGATGGAGTTTCACCATGTTAGCCAGGATGGTCTCGATTTCCTGACCTCAGGTGATCCACCCGCCTTGGCATCCTAAAGTGCTGGGATTACAGGTGTGAACCACTGCGCCCAGTGGTGGTGGTCTTTTTGCAATTAATTTTCTGGGTGTTCTTTGAGCTTCTTATATTTGAATGTCTAGCTTTCTAGTGAGTCCAGGGAAGTTTTCCATGATTGTTGCCTCAAATATGTTTTTCCGACTTTTCCATTTATCTTCTTGCTCAGGAACACCAATTATTCTTACGGTTAGTCATTTAACATAATTTCAAATTTCTTGGAAGCTTTGTTCTTTTTTAAAATTCTTTTTTCCTTATCTTTATCAGTTTGTGTTAATTTAAAACCCTTGTCTTTGAGCTCTGAAGTTTTTTCTTCTACTTGTTCTAGTCTACTGTTGAATCTTTCTGGTATATTTTGCATTTCTCTAAGTGTCTTTCATTTCCAGAAGTTGTGATTGTTTTTATTTTATTATATATATTTGTCTGGCAAATTTTCATTCATATCCTTTATGGTTTTCTTAATTTCTTTGTTTTTCACCTCTCTCTGGTATCTTCTTGAGTAGCTCAATAATAGACCTTCTGAATTCTTTTTTTCTGGCAATTAACAGATTTGTTCTTGGTTTGGATCCATTGCTGGGAACTAGTGTGATCTTTTGAGGGTACTATAGAACCTTTTTTTGCCATAGTACCAGAATTGTTGTCTTGGTTCTTTCCCCTTTGGGTAGACTATTTCATTGGAAAGATCTGGGATTCAAGGGCTGCTGTACAGATTCTTTATTCCCATGGGGCGATTGTTTGATGTGGTGTTCTCCTGCTTTCCCTAGGGGTGGGGCTTCCTGAGAGTTGGACTGCAGTGATTCTTATTGCTCTTCTGGGTCTAGCCACCCAGTGGGGCAGCAGGCTCTGGGATGGTGCTAGGGAAAGTCTGCAAAGAGTCCTATAATGTCCTGCATCTTCGTGTCTCCTAGCTGTGGATACCAGCCCTACTTTGGTGGAGGTAGCAGGGGAATGAAGTAGACTCTGTGAGATTCGTTGCTTGTAGTTTAGTGCGCTAGTTTTCTTGAATGCTGGTTATGGTGGCAGTGAAATCGTCATGTAGACATACTCAGGACCTCTGGTTAGCCAGTATGTTGCATGCAATGAAATTTGCTGTTGTTTTCTCTTTCCTGGGAGCAGGGTTATTCTGTCTTGAGTTGCTGTAATTGCTTCAGTTGGTTGACCTCCAGTCAGGAGGTGGCACTTTCAAGAGAGCACCAGCTGCAGTAGTAGAAAGAGGATATAAGCTTGCCCTAAGTTGACCAGGATAAATGTTCTGGTTTCTCCAGTGATGGGCAGGGCCATAAAGTTTCCAAGACTTTATGTCTTTTGTGTTTAGCGACCTGGGCAGATAGAGAAATACCATCCAGTGGGGGCAGGATTCGGCGGGTCTGAGCTCAGAGTCTCCTTGGGTGGGACTTGCTGAGGCTGCTGTGTGGCATGGTCAATGGAATTATGTTCCAAGAGTGATTACGGCTGCCTCTGCTGCATCATACAGGTTTCCAGAGAAGTGAGGGAAAGCTGGCAGTGACAGGCCTCACACAGCTTTCATGAAGCTAGGGAGCTGGTTCCAGAGAAGTGGGGGTAAACTAGCAGTGACAGGGCTCCCTCAGCTCCCATGCAGCTTCATGCAGTTTATACGCGGGCAGTCTATGTACTAGGCTCAGACCTTGCTGCAGGCTACAAGCCTCCTCGTTGAGAAAGCAAGCACAGCTTTCAGGCCTCGCCTCTTCCTGCCTGCTCACACTGTCAGCCATGGCTCCTGCAGCAATTTCTGTTTTTCCCTCCAGATTCTGCTCAAGAAAATTCATGCTCAGTCGAAATTATTACAAAGTTCAGCTAGAAGTTTCTTTCACCCTGTAACCCCCTCCCTAGTTCTGTGGGATCCCTTCCCCAAGGACCCCTGTTAGATAAAGTCAAGAATGGCTTCCCTAGTCTGGAGCTGGGGACTAGGAGTGCCTACAGGGCTGTTCCTGCTGCTGCTTCTACTTCAATATTTTGCTTGGCTTGCTAAAATCCATTTCAGCTCTAGGTAAAGTTAATTCCTTCTCCTATAATCTGAATTTTCAGGTTCCCCAGGGTACATATGTGTTCAAAGGAAGGTTTTCTCCTCTTATACTTTGGGAACTCAGTTTTTTTGCTGTCTCGTGGAATTTGCAGAGTGAGCTGTTTCTTCCACAGGATCTGTGAACCCTTGCTCTTCCTGGCACATTCCTGCAGTGGTTCTTGGAGCAGAAGTTCACAGTGTGAGTCTCCGTACTCTGTCCTGTCCATCCAAATGGTAGCTGCATCTTAGTCCTGACTTCTATCTGCCATTTTTCTTCCCAAATGCCTAAATTTTGAAGATATTTTTATTAATAATCTTTAAATAAAACAGAGACTTATACGTGTAATCCTAGCACTCTGGGAGGCTGAGGCAGGTAGATCGCTTGAGCCCAGGAGTTTGAGACCAGCCTGGCCAACATGGTGAAACCCTGTCTTTATGAAAAAGTACAAAAATTAGCCAGGTGTGGTGGTGTGCACCTGTACTCCCAGCTACTCAGAAAGCTAAGGTGGAAGGATCACCTGAGCCCAGGGAGGTTGAGGCTTCAGTGAGCTGTGATCACACCAGTGCACTCCAGCCTGGGTGACATGCTGTCTCAAAAGAAAAAAAAACAAGTACACATTATATTTATTTACTAAAGATTACTATAATAAAAAACCTAAAATGCTTTCATGGGTTTTTTTTAACAAAACATATTATTTAAGTACTTATTTTTCTTTAAGCGAATTTGTTAGGGCTGTTTTATATAAATATCATACAAGCAACACATATAAATACACAGACAAACAGAAGTAGATCTGTTATTAGAGTAATACATTTTTTATTTGCCAGTTTTTAAGTTTCTCTTTCCCATTTTAGACCATCAGTCTCTTGATTACTTGCTTCCTGCCCTAAACAGTGGTCAGCTGGGCAACTCTAAATTTGCATTTTTAAGAGGGCAACTCTTAGATCAAACAAGATAGAGGATTTACATTTTATTCAAACCAAGAAAAAATGATGTGACTTAAAGTTCACACCATTTTAGCCAGGAAAAGCAGACACTCTTACACATGGAGATTTCTTTAAAATTTAAAGATGTGAGTTTTAAAATTGTATTATTGGCTTTAGGGTGAAGCCTTTTAAGGAACAGGGTGAGGAAGAAGTCAGTTTCTAGGGCATAATAAACAGGCACAACTGGAAGGTAAAACAAACCACCAGGGATTGAAGATCCCATTTACATACTGAATCCTGGGTTCTCAAAAAGATGGAAACTCAACCGGATGAGGCATTATAGCGCTTCCACAGTGTATTTCATTGCAAAGACATTTTTCCAAGGCTGGTGGGTAACCCAATGGCAATCAGCCCACTCTGTTGTCAACCTGTTCCCCCATTCAATACCTTCTTCATGCCCAAGAGCATGCTTTTCTTATCTAAATGTCCAAAGAAAGGAGTATTTTCTTATAAGCAACTGCCACTTATAGTGAATGGTTATTACTACAGAGCAATAGTAAACATGTATTTCCTACATAGCTAATCATATACCAAGGCTAAAATATATCTCTAAAAGTATATTTCTTTACCTAGCTATTACACACCAAGGCTAAAAGTTTGCTCATAATGCAGAGTTATTTTTGGTGCTCCCCAAAGTAAAAAAGATCGGTGATACAATGCAAAACAGAGCAAAGTCTTAGATTTTGAGCAGATCTGTCCATTTACAGTTCTTGGGGTTCCATGAGGAAAGCAGAATTTTTTCCTAAAACGGGATCTCCTCCTCTGTTTTTCCTAAGGAGTCCCAGGCTGTCAGAAATTACCTTAGGTCCTGGCTTGTGGGCATCAAGGGTAGCAAGAAGACAGAAGTAAATGGAGAAACAATTGAGTGGACTGAGAAGAAAACATTTTTTCCTCAAAAAACAAGATTCAAGAAGAGAAAAAGGCATAAAGCCCTTTTGAATATATGTATAGCTTTGATATCTGTTTTTAATTAAGCTGACTTTTACTTCTAGAGCCCTTTTTTCTCAAAAAAAGATTATTTAAAATCCCTCTTGACCAGCTAGAGCTGGGACAAACAGCTGACACCTTTGGCTTTTAAGCCCTCTTTTCCCCCCACTTCCTCTGACAAAGATATTTTCCCAAGTGAAACCAGTAAGCCTTGACTTAGGTTATGAGTTAGCTGCAGATGCATGAGGTGTCTCCAAAGGGAGGGCAAGTGGTTTGTATAAGATCTAGTATCACCCCAAACGTAGCTCAGAGAAGAGAAAATTCAACACAGGAAGTTAGAAGTTGTAGTTAGAAGTTGTTCATGGAGGGGGAAAAAATCAATAAATGGCAAAGGTCACACAAATAACAGACCAGAAAGGACTCATTCTCTAAGCCAGCAGTTGAACTCAGGCTGCCACTGTGAAAGGGCAGAGCCTCCGCTACTGAGCTTTAGTATGGGGCAGTTGCCATTATTTTTCCCAGAAGGAGCTAGAGCAGGCATTTTCGGGCTTGAAAAGGATTTTAACTGCGTAAGATGTTTTTTAATGCTAACGATGACATTATAATGCATCCTTCTTTTAATTTAAACCTTTAAAAAAATTGTTGAGAATAAGAGATTGCTAAAGTCGTTTTTGTTTTAATGGTGTACTTAGTTCTAATAGTGACTCAATCCAAAAGTTCTTTAAAGCCAAATGGTAATTTTTCAGATTTTTTTTTTAATCATACAAGCAAGAGGTATTTCTAGAGAGGAGGTAGCGGAAGCATTTCCATGATCCCCAAGAATTTACTCTCAGAAATGGGCTTAAGGTAGCATGAGAACTTTTAAGACAAAACTCATCCAAGGGCTTGACACATTTGGACTAAGTGTGCTGACTCCTTTCAGACTAGCCACTGGACGTGAATCTGAAAATTCCCACCCTCCAAGTGGTGGAGACAAAGAGAGAGTACCTCTATGTGGTCACAGGGTCATGCTCCCTAGGACATAAATCGAGGGAAACCTCCTTCAGTTTTTGTCTCAGGGACCCAAAGCAAAGTCTGTAACTGACCAGTCTGCCAGGCCAGCTTGAATGGCAGGAGTCCTAGGCCTGCGTTTTATCCAGTGGAATGCTCTCCATGACAGAATGACGCAGAGAGACAAATTCATAGCACAAAGTACACCAGATTCGCTACAATCTAAGACTTGTCACACTAATCCTTTTTATCATTAATTAAAACCTTGCAGAGGAGGCAAACAGTGATTTTTATCAGTCTCTTAACCAGTTTGCACAGAGAGAGGCCAGAAGCCTGGCTAGCAGGATATTCTTATCTTTCAATTGCCAGGGTTTAGGGTCTCTTTTCTCTGAGTGGCTTTGGTGACCCTACTCGCCACTACATTGTTATGAATTTTTAATATTTTGTTTTGTTTCCCATGAGTATGGAAAACATGGAACAGACACAATTGTTACCTATGAAATAGACATCATTAAAAAAGAAAGTGTTATGTGGAAGGGTTTAATACAAATAGAAAAAAGATCTGACATTTAACAAATTACTGATTAATTCCTTTCACCCTTTCTTTGATCTAATTCTCCTCATTTGTATTTATCAAGTTTATAAACATATTGACTGTGTACATGCAAGGTTCGCAAACAGTTTTCAAACTGTTAACCAATTAGTTTTTAAAAGCCTTTTAAATAATCTTGTCTTCTCCACAGGAATGATTTAGGCAATGAAAAAAATTTAACAAACTCCACATTGTTTGTTCTTTAGTGGGAAGAATCATGACTTAATAAGAGTGAAGCACTCCATGGTTGTTTGTAAGCACATTTATTCATAAGCTCATATTATTTGACTTTAAGGCCTTACTACTGGCAAAGAATAGTTTTTTAAGTGAAGCCATTTGCTGTGGAGAGCAGTTTTATATAAATAAACTATAATTAGTTTATATATCATATATATTTATTTATATAAACTACTCTTCACAGGGAATGGCTTTACTTAATATTTGATTGGTTGGTTGATTGAGACCAGGGTCTTGCTCTATCTCCTAGACTGGAGTGCAATGGTGCAGTCACAGCTCTCCACAGCCTCAACCTCCTGGGCTCAAGAGAGCCTCTCATCTTAGCCTCCTGAGTAGCTGGGACTCTAGGTTTGTGCCACCAGACCTGGCTAATTTTTAAAATTTTTTGTAGAGACCAGGTCTCCCTACGTGGCCCTGGCTGTTCTTGAACTCATGGGCACAAGTGATCCTCTTGCTTTGGCCTTCTAAAGTGCTGGGGATTACAGGTGTGAGCCAACGCACCCAGCCAAGCAGTTATGTTTTATATGGAGATCATTTTAAAAAAATCCTCTCTCTGGTAAGACATCCAGATGTTAATCCTTTTTCTTTAAAATTATTGTAAAAGGCTTTCAAAGGAACTGGAAGTTTTTCTTATTGAAAGATAAAATAACATTTATGAAAGCTATATCAGCTGTTTTATAAACTCACAGAACATAGAGAAAAATGCCTTTTTAGGTTGAGGAAAGTAGGGTATTCAGTTACCTTCTGAAGTTCACACAGCCAGTGACAGAGCCCAGACCAGAACTCTGTTTGCTCCATTCTTTGTGCCCACAAAACTGTGGGCAGACGCTGTTATCAAGTTGCTGTGCTGTAAACTAGATCTCTCAGCACCTGCTGTGTACCAAGTCCCAAAATAAGTGTTGGGTTGGTGCTGAGAATTAAACGAATATACCCTTCACTTCTGCCCTGATGGTTTTAGAAAATCTCCCTTTCCTTACTTTTTGACAAACATTACCTGCATCATTTTGCACTTTTTCCACATAGAAATGAAATTGTTTCCAGAAGCTAATCTCTTTCAGTTACTCAGATTTACTCTAATCTGTGGAAGCTGGCAGGAAGTCAGTTCACATTTTTCATGTACCTTTTTACTGAAAAGATTGTCTTGCAAAGGACCTGGGCTTTGTTGTTGTTGTTGTTTTTGTGCCTGCTAATTCACAGTTTAGTGATCAGTGTTCCAGAATAGATGTGTTCACAAAAGAGTGCAAATGGTATTCTTATATGACCCTAATCTCGGTTATGGTCATGACTCTGTATGTGAAAATCTGTCTCAAGGTGTCTTTTGTAGCAAAGAATGATCGGGGCACCAAGTGTGCATATTACTGCTAGAAGTGATTTTGCCTGTTGGTCTTTTCAAAGGCTAGAACAAGGAAATACATATATGCAGGTAAATAAAAACATACACATATATACAAACATGCAAATATACACATGCACAAATATGTATATGTGTGTGTGTAGATTACTTTCTGTTTATACATTTATAGTCATGTGCCACATAATGACATTTCAGTAAATAATGGACCACATATATGACAGTGGTTCCCAAGAGATTATAATACCGTATTTTTATTATACCTTTTCTATGTTTTCTTACAATTGCCTATAGTATTCAGCACAGTAGCATGTTGTACAGGTTTGTAGCCTAGGAGCTGTAGCTTATACCATACAACCTAGATGTGCAATAGGCTGTGCAATCTAGGTCTGTGTAAATACACTCTATGATGTTCACACAATGACGAACTTCCCTAATGACACATTTCTCAGAATGCATCCTTGCCCTGAAGAGATGCAGGACTGTGTTACTTTCTGTTTTGTTCCCCTTCCCACTCTTACTGATTTAATTTTAAGTATGTGGGATACTAAGAGTGGTGTCATTCCCTTTCTTATCCTTTCTACTTGATTTTATCTCATTCTTACAGGTAACAAGGGCCATTGTTTTCTGATTTATCCTTCTTGAGTTTATTTTTGTAATGACAAGCAGGTATTTGTATATTTAAAAAATTTCCCATTTTTTTCTTACACATAAGATATCATACTTTATGTGCCTATTCATATGTTTTCTTATTGAAACATCCTGGACGTTACTCCATATCAGTTCACAGAGATCTTCCTCATTATCTTTTACACTTACATAGTACTCGGTTGTTTATTTTACTCAACCTGTCTTCTATTCAGGATAATTTTTACCCTAAGTGCCAGTGGAAGAGTTTAGCATGATGTGGCGGGGCTGGAGGAATGAAAAGAAGATAAGAAACAACATAGTCATAATAGGAAACTCAAAAACATTATGCTAAGTGAAAGGCCAAGCACAAAATACCACATATGATATGATTTTATTTATATGAACTCTCCAGGAAAGGCCCATTTATTGAGATAGAAAGTAGGTCAGTGGTTGTCCAGGACTGTGGTAAAAATGGGGACTGACTGTAAATGGGCATGAGGGATAATGGAAACGTTGTATGATTAGACTGTCACACAACTCTGGAAATAAACTAAAGTCAGTGAATTGTACATTTAAAACAGTTGAATTTTATTGCATGTCAATGACACCTCAGTAAAGCTGTAAAAAAAAAAAATCAGCATCATGTGGCATGTATGACGTTCCTAACAGAATGTGATTATTTCTGATTCAAACATAATTTGAAGAATTAAACCTTCTTAGATGTCATATATACTTGGTTGAAATCTTGGAAACCTTCCTCCAAATAATATATAGTAATCATATATGTGTATATGTATATCCAAATGACATATACTAATCATATATATGTATATATGTATTATCATATATGTATATAGCCAAGCGATATACACATATATAACATAAATGATGTTAATATGTTACTTCAAATCTGAAGTATATTTTTTTTTACAGCATTTTCTGCTTGAGGGATTTAGTGACCTTATAGCCCCTAAGGAAATTTACTTATATTAAACTGCTTGTGGCTGAAAGGATTGATTTAATTCTTTTAAAAAATTGAATTCTTAAAGACCTTGTAGACCACATTATTATGCCTTTTCTTTTATTGATGGGACTCTATTAAGAGTTTTAAAACTCTAGTTATGTAATAAAGTTAGGAATATAGTCTTCAACTCATCTCTTCTGCTCTTTAAATATTTATCCTACTCTGTTAGGCAGCCATTAAAATGATAATTATTAAGACTCTGTAGAAACATGGAAAGCTGTTATAATACAAATGAAAAAAGCAGAGTGCCAAATGGCTTAAATATCACAATTTCAACCAGTGCAACACATTTGTATACATGTGAAGGTCTAGAGCATAACACTATGTGATGGGCTGGTAGGTGTTTCTCCCTTAATATTCTTGGATGTTGCCGTATTGTATCCAAATAAACTTATTTTTTAGCTATATTAAGGGTATCATAAAGGAGAATGTAGAATCAAAGGGATAGTGCACATATTGGCAGCTGCCGGAATTTGTCACCTGCATTTGCAGACTTTTCTCAGAGAAACTTGAGCACTGGAAATGTGTGTAATGAAGTTAAATCATTCTAAGTCACTAGAACTCTTCCCTTGTTTACCTGTGGGCAAAGCCATTCTTATTCTCTTTTATGGAGTCTACCAATAGAGCATGGGTGGACAATGATTTTTAGGGGTGGTAACTGTTGTTAATCATTTCTGTTGGAGGCAGACTAGGAAGAAATTGGCTTGTGTTGACACACAATGATGAGCACAATGATGACACACAATGAATGATCTAGATGAGACTGGAAGAATAGTTTGTCTGTATTGTTGGTGACTTTTACCCACTGGAATGAGTTGCAAAGAGTTATTGAGGGTGCTTCATCTCTGGTTAGCTTTATAATTACAAGGGATTGTCAACTGTCTTGTTTGGGGAAGGGAAAAGTAGGTTAGATAAGTCTCGAGATTTCAGTGGACTTGATTTTTCAGTTTACCTCTATCCAGATGGCTTTTCTATGTGATAGGGAGCAATCAAGTAGAAAGTATAAAGCAGCTACGTAAACAATTTAAGATGCATGTTGTTTCAGATTTAGGGTCTCATAGAAATCGTATTATATGATTTATATGATTTTATGCTAAAACAATGTGCAGATACACTGTTCCTGTTAAAATGTTGAGCTGTTATAGCCATGGCAGTTCCATTTCGGGGAAAGGAAAAGGAGCTGAGAAAGAAAGGGATTGTGAACAAAGCAGAGGACCCTGTGTCAGATACATAGTCAGTCCTTGCTGTTAGATCTCTGATAATATAGTTAACTTGGTTTTCCACTCTGGCTTAAACAATTTATTTTATTCTCTCTTCCCAAGGAAACGTCTTCCTAAATTATATTTTTTAGCCAGCCAATCCTTTGCACAGATATATGTAGTGAGCCTCTCATTGCCAGTGGATCAAAATCTTAACCAGCATCCCCAGTCCCCCCACAACCTAGTTTTATCTAGCTCATGGAATCACACATTCTATCAGTTCCCTTTTGAATCGCTCTTCCAAAGATAGAGGCTCATCTTTTCTCTTTTCTCTGATCATACTTTACTCATACCCTTTCCTATCCCCAAGTCTTTATTGATGGTGTCTTATTACTACATTTCTCCCCATTCCAGCCTACTCTATTCTCTTTTTCTTTGGCCTCCCTAGTGTTTCTGTATTTACTTCTGACTGGGCATTTATTTTTAACTATTTCAATAACAATAAAACTATAATAGTGTCTTAGTCAGCTTCAATTACTGTAACAAAATACCACAGACTGGGTAGCTTAAACAGCAGACATTTATTTCTCACAATGCTGGATGCTGAAAAGTCTAAGATCAAAGTCCCAATAGATTCATTTCCTGGTGAGGGCTGTGTTCCTGGCTTATAGGTGGCTACCTTCTTGCTGTATCTTCATATGGGGGAGTGGAGAGAGAGAGAGAGAGAGAGAGAGAGAATAAGAGAGATAATGGTGCCCCACTTGCATGACCTCATCTGTTTCTAATTACCACTCAAAAGACCCATCTCCAAATACCATCACACTGAGGGTTAGGACTTTGGGGACAAGACACATTCAGTCTGTTACAAATAGCTACCATTTTTAGTGTTTAGGATGTGCCAGCTACTGTTTTCAGTACTTTACATGAATTGACTCATTCAATCCTTACCTCAATTCAGGAAGTAGATAATTATTCCCATTTTATAGATAAGGAAATGAGTTACTAGCTGTATGTAGTCATACAGCTAGTAAGTGGCAGATCTGGGATTCTGTCCCAAGCTGGAACCACACTGTATTCTTCACCACAGCTCTGAATTGTCATTAATAAATATCCTTCATAGATGTTCTGTTCTCTTAAAATTTACACTCTTTAAGGTCAAACAGAAAGTCTCCTTGTTCTTTGCTTCACCTCATGAAATAGTCTTGTGCCTGGAACAGGGAGTTGGTCTATAAACATCTGTTTATTGATGTGATCTATTGTCAGTGGTCAGTGAAATTCTAATAGGTTTTTCTGGGAATTTTGGCTTGGTTGGTTTGATTTGGTGGTTTTGTCTTGACCCTTTAATTCCTCGTGTGAGATGGTTAATGTGGCTGCCAAGAATTCAAATATGTAGCTTTCATTGCCTAAAAAAATGATGCTCAGTGACCGAATATACTAATTTATGTGAAATTAAATCTCAACTTTTGTTCTGTGCTTTAAAGTAAGCATGTTAAGTTTGTGTGTTTCTTAAGTAATTTTTTGTTGTTGTTTGTTTTTTTGAGACCAAGTTTTGCTCTTGTCGCCCAGGCTGGAGTGCAATGGTGTGATCTCAGCTCACTGCAACCTCCTTCTCCTGGGTTCAAGCGATTCTCCTGCCTTAACTTCCCAAGTACCTAGGATTACAGGCGCCCGCTGCCATGCCCGGCTAATTTTTTAAATTTTTAAAATGGGGTTTTATTGAGATGGGGTTTTACCATGTTGGTCAGGCTGGTCTCAAGCTCCTGACCTCAGGTGATCCACCCGCCTTGGCCTCCCAAAGTGCTGGGATTACAGTCATGAGCCACAGCGCCCGGCCTTCTTAAGTAATATTTTTGTTATTTGGGTATTTGATATGTCAGATAAAATGAGTAAAAGCAACCTATACTTCACCTTCTTTGTAGTGTCAACTCCTGAAACTATACTTAATTTTCTGCAGTTCCTCCTTGATTTCTTTGAGGGAAGGAAAGACTTCATGGAGTAAACTGTGAAGACTGGTTATGTTGAAATTACCTTTAGTAGGTACCCTGTGCATACAATGTTAAGCTGTTGGATGAGATTATCTTTCCTAGTAAAGGTAAAATACTTAGCTAAAAAAGCTGAAGTCTAATGTTGCTGAGGTTTGTTTATTGTGTTTCTTTTATCTGTTTCTAACAGCATACTGCTTGATGAGGTAGGTACTCAGAACTAGGTATTTTGAGTGCTCTAATGGTTTATACGTAAGCCTGTATGTTAGTTTTAATCTTTGTGAAACAAAAGCTATTTCTGGGTGATATAATAAAAAAATATTTAGAAGGGTACTGGGTAACTTGCAGAATCAAGGGGGAAATGGGATCATTTGTCAGTCTTAGGAAGAATAAGATTTGTGACAACTGTCACGTCTTATTGTGGCCAACTAGGAGTATCTCAGTTGTTGAATGGCTCAGTTCTGTTTTCAAGCAATGATCTGCTCAGGATTTATGTTCTTGGGAGAGAGTCAGATTTGCTCCAAGCTTAAGTCAGGTGTGTCTACTCTTTCACTGGGGTGATTGGCAGGCCATCAAAGGCACACAAAATGGTAGAGGAATGTTTCTAAAGGAAAAGTTGGGGCACCATTACCAAACAAAGGGAAACAGGCAAAAATAACAGCTTCCTATATCCAGCAAGGTTCATCTCAAAGCAGAGTGGATTTAAATGACAGCTTTAACTTGGACTATAAGTGATTTGGATTCATTTACCAGGTTATTCCTCTAGATGGGTTATCTTAGCAGTTTAATGCATCAGCAAGTGTTTTATGGTCAACTGTGGAAACCTGATTTCTTTCTGATTACATATATAAAAATTTATTTAGCTATTTTCAAACATCACAAATATATAACATGAATTCATAGGTAATCATTATCCAGTTTCAACAATAGTCAGCATTTTGCCAATCTTGTTTCTGTTGATTGCATTTAAAGCATTATTATAAGATACTTTTATAATTGGCTCTATAAAAACTCACAAGACTTATCATGTCTGAGAACTTACTTTAAGAACATATATCCAAGTATCAAGTGGTCATAAGTCTCATACCAAAAAACAGAACAGAAGATAGCCCTATGAAGTAATGCATTATTTACCTGGAAGTAGATTTTATTGTTTCCTGTTAGTAAGACTTTTTACTGGCTTAAGCCTACTGAATCAATTCCTTAACAACTCACTTTTCAGATTACCTCTACCAAATTTGTTCTGGTCCTTGGAGTCTTTGCAGGTGAATCAGAGGTTTTATTTGACTCTAAAACCTGGACACCAGTATGCCTGTGCATTGTATGATAGCTGGATACACTCTGATTTCTTTTGCAGTTGAAAGATGCATGAGTGTGATGCAGTCCGGGACACAGATGATCAAGCTGAAACGTGGAAGCAAAGGGCTTGTTCGCCTCTTTTACCTGGATGAGCACCGGACGCGCCTCCGATGGCGACCCTCCAGGAAGAGCGAGAAGGCGAAAAGTAAAACTAACCTTTGAATTCTTTGCTTGGCTTGACATAGTAATACACGGGTTATACCGAGTGGGCTCTTGAAGCTTCAGATCTGTGGAAGTTTTATACTTTTGTAAGTTTGGAGTTAGTTGATTTTGGATATCGAGAGGCAGAATAATGACCATCTTTGGGGAATTTAAATCCATAAAAGTTTTCTTGTCCATGGATACTGTAAATGCTAATACTTCCCCTGTGTTGGAGACTATATATATATATATTTTAGTTAGAATATATGGTTTTACAGCCTGAGATGTTTTACATTCATATAAAAGGTGAGGGACATCATAAAGCTAATAGACTTTAAAATGTATTACCATATTCTGAACACTATTAAGTGATTAATGAATTAACAACACCATTTGAATTTATGAAGTAAAGAAGTGTTGATGTGATTCCTACTTAAAGCTGCTTTCCCCCACACTATGTTAGTCAGCTTTCCCTAGAGAAACACAATCAATAGGATAGACAGATAAATAGATAGATGTTTGAGAGAGGACTTAGGGGAATTGGCTCATGTGATTATGAAGGCCAAGAAGTCACATGATAGGCCATCTGCAAACTGGAGAACCAGGGAAGCTGGTGGTATAGCTCAGTTTGAGTCCAAAGGCCTGAGAAGCAGGGGAGATGATGGTATAATTCCAAGTCCAAGGTTGAAGGCCTGAGAACCTGGGGACCACTGATGCAAGCCCTAGAGTACAAAGGTGACAGAACCTTGGGCTGAGGATAGGCTCATTTCCCTGTGAGTCATGTGGGAAATGAGTTGATACCAGAAAAAAATTGGTACTCTGCCATTAAGGCAGAAGTGAGGGGTAGATGGTGTATATAAATAATCAATAGGATATTCAAACTTCTGATTCCTACTGAAAAATAAACAAGCACACAGACCAAAAATAATTTATTAGTCTGAAATTATCCTTCTTGCCCTGTGCTTCAGTGATCCAAACCTTCATATTTGCTCTGCTACCTAAATAATGTTAATCTCTGTGATTCCAGCCACTCCACAATCTAGCCATTGTCTACCTTTCCAGTTTTATCTCCCATTATTCTCCCTCTTGAGCTTTCCAGTCCAGCATAAGTGGCCTGATAAGCATCCCTGGAGTGGGTCTTATGTTTCTATATCTCTTTCTGCCTCTCCTCAGGTGTCACCTTGTTCCTCTCTACTTCTCCAAGCTCTGCTCTGCCTTCACCACCTTAGCCCCATGGCATTTTCTCTAGGAATGCCAATTCCATGTAGCTCGGCTATTTGATTGTCAGAAATTCTTTTTCCTTTCACTTTTCTAATGATCTTCTAATGCATGTTGCAAAACACCAAAGTCCGCTGTAGGTCTTTGCATATTTTCTACAAATCTGTAAACTATAAATTTGACATAGTCATTGCCACCTTTTTCTACCAGTCTTTTTGCTTCAGTTGACATATCTATTTTTTTTACTGCAAATTTCAACACATCCTGAATTATTGCCTTAGGAGAACGTTGTCAGGACAGCTCAGGCAGCACAAGTGTTATGCAGAGAAGGTTTCTAGTGGGAAACAACAGGGCCTGGGTTTCACATTTAACTTGAAACCACAACTTGCAGGCAATGAATATTTTCATACTTATTTATTTTTTTTTGGAGATGGAATCTTGCTCCGTCACTCAGGCTGTAGTGCAGTGGCACGATCTCGGCTCACTGCAACCTCTGCCTCCCAAGTTCAAGCAATTCTCCTGCCTCAGCTTCCCGAGTAGCTAGGACTACAGGCACCTGCTACCAAGCCCGGCTAATTTTCTTTGCATTTTAGTAGAGACGGGGTTTCACCATATTGCCCAGGCTGGTGTCGAACTCCCGAGCTCAGGCAATCTGCCCGCCTCAACCTCCCAAACTGCTCGATTACAGGTGTGAGCGCCCAACCTCATACTTATTTTTTATATTTAAAATGATTTTGCTTTTCTTGTTTCTTAGTGCATGTAAACAAGTATCTTTGCCTGCTCTATAACTGTGTGTATCTCATCTTCCTCACAGTACTTATTGATTCCATTTACAAAGTGACTGAGGGCCGGCAGTCTGAAATATTCCACAGACAAGCTGAGGGGAACTTCGACCCCAGCTGCTGCTTCACCATCTACCATGGCAACCACATGGAGTCCCTGGACCTCATCACCTCCAACCCCGAGGAGGCCCGCACCTGGATCACAGGCCTCAAGTACCTGATGGCTGGCATCAGTGATGAAGACTCCCTTGCCAAAAGGCAGAGGACCCATGACCAATATCCTTTCTAGCATTTTATTTTGAGCTCTCTCTTGCTCTCTGTGTATGCGTGTGTGCATGTGTGAAGCAAGGATTAAACTATGTTTTAATTTTTCCCATAATTTTCCTTTCTCTTTCTTTACCCGTCACACCCTTCTCTCCCGTCCTGACTCTCACTCCAAATAAATGAACACTCGAAATGTATGGAAACTTAAGCTTGTATGAACTCAGGAGCAAAATTCTTTGAAGAGACCAAATCTAGCTCCACAATCAGAGGTCTCCAAATACAGCCTCAAGTTTCCTAAGAGAGGGAAAGTGCCCATTAAGTATCATTGCCTCTTTTAAATCATAGGAGTATTCATTAACTGTAACTGGGAAAACACTGATTTGGATTAGAGAAAATCCTACTTTGTTATAAAGTCAGTTTAGTTTAACAAATACTTTGTGAGTTGCAATTAGGTACTGGGCACCGAGCTCCTTCCTGCTTTTTCTCTTTCTAACTTACAGTTTGGAAACTGAACTGATTGATACCAAAGGGGAAGTTATTTTTTACTTACTAATATTTACCCTCTCTTAATTGCTTGAGAAACTGGAATCTAAATCTCATTCTTGATTAAACCCATGCTTGTGGTCCTGCAGTGCTGACAAGATGAATGATTAATGGGGTTGGTCTGCAGGCATCCTTCTTGCTGGGATTGACTGGGCATATAGCAAGGCCTTTCTGGCCTCAGTTTCCTTATCTGTAAAGTGAGGGTATTAGGCTAGTTGACTGCTTTGGTTCCCTTCTTCACATTTTGAATGACCTTAAAATACAGGTATCTCTGACCACGCAGGGAGTAGCGCTACTCCTTTGCCGTCATTGGAATGTGTGCCCTAATTTTTTCCCCAGGGGTTGGTGATATATTTGTGCTGCTCTAGCTATAATCCCTCACCCAGAGTATTGTTGGAGAAGAATGGAAATAATTCAGCTCATGAAAGGATCTTGACAGTGTGAAAAGTCTGAGTTGATGAGCCGTGATGTTTTCATCAATATTCACAGCATGCAGATAAAGGCAACTGGGATTCAGAAATGAACAAAACATAAACAGGATTTAACTTTCTGTGCTTAAATCTGTTGGTTTGATTTCTAACTCTTTAACATTTGGTAAAAAACAACCAACCAAAAATACTGAATGTTTTCTGGTACAAGTATCAGAAACCATACTAACAATGCCTTAAACAATAAAGAATATTCATTTTCTCATAAACAAGAGATCTGAGATGGGGCAGTTCCAGGGTCAGCTAATTCACTGGTTCAGTGATGTTATCAGAGACCCAGGTCCTGCCATTCTCACCATGTTGGCTTGGTCTTGCAGCTGACTGCCCTTTGGTCAGAGAGAGCTGCTGCAGCTTTAGGCAGTAGCTCTAAACACAGCCCTGCACAGAGGTAGCAGAGTTTCTTCTCATAGATCTTGTTTTTTGTTTTTTGTTTTTTTTTCAGATGGAGTCTTGCTCTGTCATCCAGGCTGGAGTGCAATGGCACGATCTCGGCTCACTGCAACCTCTGCGTCCTGGGTTCAAGCGATTCTCCTTCCTCAGCCTCTTGAGTAGCTGGGATTACAGGTGCCTGCCAACATGCCCGGCTAACTTTTTTTGTATTTTTAGTAGAGACAGGGTTTCACCCTGTTAGCCAGGATGGTCTTGATCTCCTGACCTCATGATCTGCCTGCCTCCGCCTCCCAAAGTGCTGGGATTGCAGGCGTGAGCCACTGTGCTCGGCCACAAATCTTTTTTTTTTTTTTTTTTAAAAGAGAAAAGAAAAACTTCCCAGAAATCCCCCAAAAGACAACTTGTCATCATTGGCCAAAATTACTATTGCTGCCTCATTCCTAAACCAATCTCTTGCAGGAGAAATTAACTGACATGATTAAACTTTGATCTCTCCCTTTTTTTTTCACTCTTAAAAACTGAAGACTTAGGCTGGGTGCAGTGGCTCCTGGCTGTAATCACAGCACTTTAGGAGGCTGAGGTGGAAGGACCACTTGAGGCCAGGAGTTTGAGACCAGTCTGGGCAACATAGTGAGACCCCATTTTTACAAAAAATTAAAAAGATTAGCCAGGTGTGGTGACACGTGCCTTTAGTGCCGTCTACTCAGGAGGCTGAGGTGGGAAGATTGCCTAAGCTCAAGAGTTGGAGGCAGCGATAAACTATGCTTACACCATTGCACTATAGCTTGGAAAGCAGAGCAAGACCCTGTCTCTTAAAAACAAAAAACTGACAAAAAACCCCAAAGATTCTAAAGAGCTTTTGTTTACATAGGATCTGTTTATTGATACTTGTCATATTAGAGATGAAATGCGAGGCATAAAATGTGTTTATTTATAATAATAAACTCTGTTGCATGTTAACATTTTTATAACGAGTATTTTTCAAAGCAAAACACGTTAGAAAAATAGTATTGCTTCACTGTTTTACAAATTTCTTTAATGTCTGACAATAGAACACATGGTTCTCTTATCTACTTCTGCATTCAGTCTGTTGCGATATGTTGTTTTGATTGAACCACATGAATAAAATCTGGCCTCAAGACATGCAGCTGGAAAAGAGGGGAACCTCATATTTATGGGGACCTCCAGGACTATACTTTGAGGACAGTTGTATTAAACCAGGATTTACCTCCCCGCATCCAGTTCCCACTCATCATTAAAGCACATGGCTTTTGGGTACCTGAACAAAATCAAGGTTGTATAGCAAGGAAGAAGGAAGAGTGGTGGCCATGGGGAAGCAACCAAATCCAGAAGCTTCTAGCCTCATCCAGTTAACTAGGATAAGTTTACAGCATTCCAGAGCCACAAGTCACTTATAGAAGTCTCTCTCATAATCCTTGAAAGAGACGAGTTAGAGATGGGCATAAATTGTCTTTTTGCTTTGTTGGTCAAAAGTTTTTTGAACCTGATTGTCCACGTTTACTGGCACTTGAAAGTTTTCATATTCTGTGGGATCCATATTCTGAAAATATCCTGTCCAGAAAGCAGGTGTACTGTGGCGCTACACAGAGAAACAATTTTATAAGAAATGTAGGAGCAGTTGATTTTTGTGTCAGTGAAGGAATAAAAGGGAAATAATAACTTAATGAATAGTAAAGAGGAAGCTGAAGTAAAAAATGAGAAAGGTTATGTTGAGTCAGGGAATAATTTTCATACAGATTTCTCAAAATTTAATAGGGTTTTAAATAATACCTTTTTTTTTTTTTTTTTTTTTTTTTTTTTTTTGAGGCAGAGTCTTGCTCTGTCACCCAGGCTGGAGTGCAGTGGCGCAATCTCGGCTCACTGCAAGCTCTGCCTCCCAGGTTCACGCCATTCTCCTGCCCCAGCCTGCCAAGTAGCTGGGGCTACAGGTGCCCGCCACCATGCCCGGCTAAGTTTTTGTATTTTTAGTAGAGACGGGGTTTCACCGTGTTAGCCAGGATGGTCTCGATCTCCTGACCTCATGATCTGCCTGCCTCGCCTCCCAAAGTGCTGAGATTACAGGCATGAGCCACTGCACCCGGCCTAGAAAATATCTTAATAATGGGATTACATCCTTAATTTGACAAATATTTAACTACATTAATGAAGAGAACAGATTTGGGATGTTCATTATTAGATTTCACTTTAGGACTGAAAATTTCAACTGTGAATGAAAAATGGGAATAATGAATCTTAAATGACTGCATGAGAAAATCCATCCAGTCTAGAGCATAACTTATTTCTGCAGTATGGTCATGTTGAGTGATGGCCATGATGCAGTACTCACACTTACCAGAAGAAATCCAGTGTCACTAGGGATCAGACCCTGGTGCTGCACTGCCTGCAGTCCACCCCCAACTCTGCCTGTGCTGTGCAAATTTGCATGAATTACTTATGTTCTTTTGCCTTCAAGTCTTTCATCTACAACATGGTGATGATGATAATGATAGTGTCTACCATACAGAGGTGTGTTAAGATCAATTGAGTATTTATATACAGTCCTTAGAACACTGCCTAGCACTTAATAAGCACTTTACAAATAATAGGTACTGTTGTCATTGCTAAAAAGAGGTGAGGAGTGGCAAATCTTTAGTTTTCCTATTCAGATAAATGAAAGTCTGAATTCTCAGCAGACCTGTATGCAAAGATGATGGTTCTGGCACTTAGGCTCAGCATTTTTCTCCATCGGACCATTCTCCTTCATGTTTTCCCCACCTTATCTCTTGACCCCATGAGGGAAATTATTACCTCCAGAAGGCTTTAGGCCGCCTGTTATGCATGTTATAAATCCAGACCTTATTCTTTCCCCTCAAACTGCTGGGCAAATCTGGCCCACTCCTGATTTTTGTTTGGACTCCTGAGCTAAGAGTGGATTTTAAATGGTTAAAAAAAATCAAAAGAAAAACATTTTGTGACCTGTGAAAATTACTTCAAATTAAAATTTCAGGGCTCCTAAATAAAGGTTTATTGGAACACAACCATGTTCATTCATTTATGTCTGTATGGCTGCTTTCTCATGACAGTGACAGAGTGGAATAGTTGCAGCTGAGAGCAAATGTCCTGCAAAACTTAAAATATTCACTATCAGGCCCTTTACAGAAAAGTTTGCTCTCCCCTGTACTAGATAGGATCATTCAATGCTTTACATACTCCTACAGTCTCTTGATAGAAAATCCTAGATCATTACTTTGCATTCAGTCTCACCCAGATTTTCTCTGAGGAATGACTGTTTCTCTTTTTAAAGTTATTATGGTGTGGCTATAAATTATTAATTCGGGGCTTTATTGGAGACTCATATCTTAATTATGAAGAACATCTTTAAGATATCAGGACATTTTTACCTGGAGTTGTATACTATATGGACCATTACTGGAAAGAATAGCTTTTTCATTTATGGAATCTTAGAGTCGGAAGGGATTTCAAGGTTAAAAGTTGTGCTCCTTAACATTGTAGGTGAAGAAATGGAGGCTTCAAGAGGTGATATGAGTAACCCACTGTCACAGGGTCAAGTAAGCAGTAGAATTAGGACTAGTGTATATTTTTTGATTTGATTCCACCTCTGTTTTTACTTTACCAGTTCCCTAAACCAATAATCAAGGCCAGTTTCTGTGTTGGTGCTAAAGGCTTTGCAGACACAGGCTTATTCTAAATATTAGTATCTGCAGAATACAAGCATGCTCAGGGTTTGGCTGTCCCTGCCTCTTCTCCGGAGAAGACTTTGAGAGGCTTTGATAAAGAATTATAGATTAAAAGCATAAAAATAGTACTGCCATCAGACTCCTTTTGTCACTTCTTTGAACTCCAGCCATATACTCTGTGGGGCGTAGAGTAGTGTCTATAGTCAAAAGCCCCAAGTGGGTGCTGCGTGCCTTGAAAACAGAAGAAAATGAGACTCAGGCACTTATTAGTGATTGGGCCAAATTTTTCACCCTTTTGGTTCTTCAGTTATTTTCCTCCCAGATCTGGACCTCCCTTTAACTTCCAGGGGTCATATAAAATGAGGTCCTGACAAGTCTATAAGGAAAAACTGAACTAGAAAGAGCTGGGCTGGTTATTTTAAAAGTTTTAAAGGGAAAAAATAGGAAATAAGGTATTTACAAAATATGAGATAAGGCGATCTGAAAATATCCTCTACTTAATTTTAGGAGACATAATACCTTACTTTTCCAGTTGTTTATACTTACTGAGGTATAATCTCCTACAGTCATAATTTGAATCACATAGAAAATGGAAATATGCTGCGCCCTCTCCTCTGATACACATTCATTCTCCCATTTCTTGGTTTTTAAAACTATACCTTTTGCTTACTTTGATTCTCTGGTTTCTTTCTATCTATCACCTTCTTCTTTTCCTCTCCATTACCCTTCAAACATAGAAGTTTAACTGGTTTTCTAAATATGCACGCAGTACTTGCCTTTTGTAATCTACCCCTCAACAACTATGAATCATCCATTTAAAAAATCCTTTGCTAAAAGTTAACTGGGAATTTTCAGTTCTTGTATTTATTACCATTTTGTCTGCTTTCTCACTATGTAAAGCAACCCAAGGCTCTCCCACTGAGGATCTTTTAAAATTTCAGTTCACATGATGTAAACATTTTGTATCTAAACTCAGCTTCTTATTCTCAGTCACTTCATTTCATACCTGAGCTTTGAGGGCACCTCCTAGTACATTACGCTTGTACTTCACATTACCTGCCTGTGATTTAGAAATTTGGGCCGATTAGGTGAGAACTATCAAAGCTAGTAATAGGAAGATAAATGTGGTATAGAGACTGACCTTATGTGTCAAAGTGTGTGCTAGATCAGGCACAAAAGACGTGGGTTGAAACCTGGTTCTCATACTAATTCTTATCAGATTTCTCTCTCTTCTCTCATTTGATATCCTTACCTGAACAATGATGAGATTGAACTAGACGGTCTAATTTGCTAAATGTCGGAGCGGGACAGAGAAAAGAGAATTGAAAAGATAATACCATGAGGTACTGTGAAGGTAAAAAGATAGTAGGTAAAAGGGCATAGGAGAATATAAGCCCTATATTTATGATATTTGGGGTTTCATCATAAAGAAAGTCTTAAACAGAAAATGTTCGAGAGATGTAATACTGGGCCATTCCTGCTACATGCCATCTGTATGCCTTATAAATGAAGAACTCTAACCTTGTGAATGAGAACTGATAGGGACACAAGATTTATGTTACGAACATGGCAGCGTAACTGAGAAAAACTGGTCAGAAAATGAAAAGCAAAAAGGGATAACGTTTAAAGTCATATAGAAATATTTATGTTTATGGAGTTTGCTATTGGAGGTGTGAATTAAGGTGTTATTGTCTTGCTAGAGTGGAATTAGAACCAGTAATGTAGCTTTTAGTATCCATGAGGTTTTAGTATCCTTGAGGATTAGGAGGGTAATTCACTCCTACCATTGAGGGTAGTAATATAGTTTTTTGCAATAATAGATTTGATATTTAATTTGGATAAGATTGAGTAAGAATGTTTGAATTGGCCGGGCGCGGTGGCTCAAGCCTGTAATCCCAGCACTTTGGGAGGCCGAGACGGGCGGATCACGAGGTCAGGAGATCGAGACCATCCTGGCTAACACGGTGAAACCCCGTCTCTACTAAAAAATACAAAAAACTAGCTGGGCGCGGTGGCGGGCGCCTGTGGTCCCAGCTACTCGGGAGGCTGAGGCAGGAGAATGGCGTGAACCCGGGAGGCGGAGCTTGCAGTGAGCTGAGATCCGGCCACTGCACTCCAGCCTGGGCGGCAGAGCGAGACTCCGTCTCAAAAAACAAAAAAAAAAAAAAAAAAAAAAAAAAAAAAAAAAAAAAGAATGTTTGAATTAAAGATGCTCAAAATAATTTGGTTTAACTCTCACTTCCCAATGGAGGGAACCACCCCCCGCCTTTTTTCTTTTGAGACGGAGTTTCACTCTTGTCACCTAGGCTGGAGTGCAATCTTGGCTCACTGCAACCTCTGCCTCCCGGGTTCAAGCGATTCTCCTGCCTCAGCCTCCCAAGCAGCTGGGATTACAGACGCCCGCCACCATGCCTGGCTAATTTTTGTATTTTTAGTAGAGACAGGATTTCACCATGTTGGCCAGGCTGGTCTCAAACTCCTGACCTCAGGTGATCCACTTGCCTCAGCCTCACAAAGTGCTGAGATTACAGGCATGAGCCACTGTGCCCAGCTGGGAACCCCCTTACCCCTTTATACGTTCCCCTTCCATTCCTGGTTTGTTGTCATTGTTATTGTTGTCATCACTATTAGTAGCTTATCAGAGTCTATGGATTGCAGGGCCTCCTCAAAAGACCTTCTTCTCAAGTTCCCTGTTACTGATAAATGTCCTTGTGAGTATTCTGTGAGAGAGCAGTTTTTAATTTTGATGAGAACACAGGTGTTTTCTTTGACCTTTGTGCACATGGGTGAAGCAGACCTTTGAGGAGGCTGATAAAAATGGTGATGGCTTGTTGAATATTGAAGAGATACATCAGCTGATGCATAAACTGAATGTTAATCTGCCCCGAAGAAAAGTCAGACAAATGTTTCAGGTAAGTTTTCACAATTTCACTGGTCTTATATAAAATACACAGAAGTTATTAATGTACTTAGGTATATTAAAGGGCTATTTTGTTTTGTTGGAAGATAATATATGTGCTCTGTACTGTTTTATTTTCCTTTGATGAAGAAACAATTTTGTTTCATCAAGTAAACAGACTTTATAAATTTAACATGCATCCAAAATTTCACTTCCTAAAATGCTTTTTTGTTATTGTTGCTGTTTTCCTGACAAATAATGGAGGAAACTTGCTCGAGTCCCTTTGAGAGGACAGTAATACCTCAGTTGCTTACTTCGTGGTGCTGTTGTGAGGATCAGAATAAACATTAAGTAACATGACAAAAAAATAGCACTTGTCTAAAACCTCAAGAGCTCTGTATTTTGTTTCTGAGGAGTTCAAAATTTAGTATCCATGAGGATTAGGAGGGCAATTCACTCCTAGCATTTAGGGAGCTCTCCAGAATTTCATTCAGCTCCTTATTGGTTAGATGAAATGCTCTTTCCCTGTAGATAAGTCATTGAGAAAAATCCTTGGACCTAGACTTATTCTGTGGCATCCAGCTAGGACTGTATTTAGTCCTCACCTGAGTGCAGAAGTGAGCTCTGTCAAGTCAGGGCAAAGACAATGTTAGGCTATTAGAAATTACTAGAGTATTAATTTATAAAAGGCTGTTATTTGAAGATAAGTCATGTGCGTAATCCATGTTTTGCAATGATTTTCTATTCTAAGTGAGTAGGTAGGTGATACTTTGTACATGTAAAAATAAGCATAGGAGGGCAATATGATGTTTAATGTTTGTACTTGTTCTTAGAGGTGGTAAGAACAGAGACAACATGGGGTATGTGTTGCAACAATAAATGGAAGACAGAGGCTGGCTCTGTTCTGTGACTGTTTAAGGGTGGCCCTGTTCTTGGTTGGAGATGGTTTGCATTGTGGGAAACTGAGTCCCATTGCACTGGAGAACAGCATGAAAAAATGGGAAGAGGAGGAAGGAGTGAGATTTGCTCTATAGGGAACTTGAGAGATGGAGTGAGGGACTTAGGAGGGGAAATGAATTATCTTTAAACATATGGGAAGGTTGGCCATGTTTCTGGTATTCCCTGTCACCTGTCATCTCACTTTTTCCCTGCTGTGAGCCCCACCTCCTGTCTGTTCATTTGCACAGGAGCTGATCACAGCATGGAAGAGGTAGCTGCTAATTCAATGTAAGAGGCCAGTCCTAAAGAGGAGGGCAAAGTCTGTACCTATACAAATCATGATTTCTTGGGTAATTTTTGGAAGTAAAATTTGGAAGCATTTGTTCATAATTGACACAAGGTTAGCAAAATTTAAAAAATATTTTAATGATCACTTTGACTTTCTTTTTTTTTTTTTTTTTTTTTTTGAAACGGAGTCTCGCTCTGTCACCCAGGCTGGAGTGCAGTGGCCGGATCTCAGCTCACTGCAAGCTCCGCCTCCCGGGTTTACGCCATTCTCCTGCCTCAGCCTCCCGAGTAGCTGGGACTACAGGCGCCCACCACCACGCCCGGCTAGTTTTTTGTATTTTTTAGTAGAGACGGGGTTTCACTGTGTTAGCCAGGATGGTCTCGATCTCCTGACCTCGTGATCCGCCCGTCTTGGCCTCCCAAAGTGCTGGGATTACAGGCTTGAGCCACCGCGCCCGGCCCCACTTTGACTTTCAAAGCTTTGTTTAATACCATGTAACAGTTGAGTGTACTTTACCAAATCCATGCGTTTCAAAATGCCCTTCATTCCCTGTCTGTTTTTGTTTAGTTAGAATTTTATTCACTTAGAATGAGGAAGAGCACATGAATGGGTCAGTTGCTCATTATTTATCCCCAATAGTTTTGTGGTTTTATGAATAATTCAGCCAACCTGTAAGTAAGGCATATGATGAAAGATTTGTGCTCAAGAATTACTAGGAACAATTTTAACAAGAAATCAATCCAGATGGATCGTTTAGACTTTTCTATGGAGGGAAAGCAGGGAGTTACCAAGGATGCCCATGGCTTTAAGAGCATCAGCTCTACCTTTGGAGAATTAGGAGAGATTCTCTCATAGGTAAAAATTACTTTTGATTGGATTACAGTTCAGAAACTGATGAGAGACTGGTATTTTTCTCATGTGTTAAATATATCTTCTTTTGTTCTTGATTAGTCTTGTTCAAGATTTCTCATTTTTATTGGTTCTTTAGAAATCAAGTTTTGGTTTTCTTTCTCACCTGTATGTTATAGCCGTTTGTTTTCTATTTATTACTTTTTGCTTTTGTTTATAATTTATTTCTGTCACTTATTTTTTTTCACATTTTTTGAGTTGAATTATTAATTTCTTTTTAAAATCTACTTTGCTCTCTAATAATTTAAGACTTCAAGTTTCATTCTAATGTTATTTTATAAGTTTTAATATGTAGTATATTTTTCACTTGTATATGTTTTATTTCCTATTTAGAATTGTATTGTTTCTACAGGTTTTTTTTTCTTTTTTTTTTTTTTTAGCTTTCTTTGTTGATTTATAAATTTACAGTGGTCAGAACAATTGGTTTGTGTGAGGTTGATTCCTTATAATTTATTGAAGGTTTCTGGCCAAATATGTGGTTGCTTTATAATGTTCCACGTGTGCTTGAAGAGAATGTGTGCTCACCACTTGGGATTTGTGTACTAACCCTTTTATAGTAAATATTATTTCCCAGTACTGAATTTCCTATTTCTAACTTTCATATTGCTTTATTTTCTCTATGCCCTTTTCAGGAAGCTGACACAGATGAGAATCAGGGAACTTTGACATTTGAAGAGTTCTGTGTTTTTTACAAAATGATGTCTTTGAGACGAGACCTTTATTTGTTGCTTTTGAGCTACAGTGACAAGAAAGATCACCTAACTGTGGAAGAACTGGCTCAGTTTTTGAAGGTGGAGCAAAAGGTATCTTTAGACTATTAAAATGAAAGTTTACTTAAAAGTACTCATGAAAGACTCAAGTCTTTCTTTTGGGGTTAAATGTACGTATACTTTGAATTTCACAAAGGGAGTAAATATCACTAGTTCACAAAAATCTATGAGTCATTTAAAACAGTTTCTAGCAGCTTTTAAGAGAAGAAGTGATAACTTGAACACTGGGTTATATAATTCTTAACCTTAAACGTATTGAGTACAGATATGCATATTTTCCCACAAAGAAATGAATGCTGTTAGTATTTTAATACATGGTAATGCTTTCTTTATACTAATACTATGATGTATTAATAATATTAGTTTAAATTTATGCTATATATTAGTATAAATTAGTATTAGTATAAATTTAGTCAAATTTATTTATTTTAAATATAAATTTATATTTATACTAATAAAATAGCTAGATATTGCAACTATGGCATAATTCTTAACTACTATTGTGGTAGGTCATTTATAATTCTGATAGTAAATTGGCATTTGATCATGTGAAAAGGCTAAGGAAATTAGGTTCTGATTAGCAAAGATAATCTCTATGTTTAAAATAAGATGTTTTAATCTTAATATTATATAGGCTGAATTACGGTCAGCAAAGCTAACTTCTCAGTCTGCTTTTTAAATATCTCCTCAAAGTCTGTTTCTCACTAAAGTAGAGGAATAAATGAATGTTTTATTCCAATTTTTTAACCTTTTATATCAGACTTCCTGAGAGGAGGCTTTGGTTTTGTGCAGTTGATGAGGTTTACTTTTAATTTTCTTAATGGACTAATTGTCTTAATATAAAGAGCGACTGAACTCCTTTGTTCATTTTAAGTCAGTGTCATTTAGCTCTGTTGAAATCGTAAAAAGTCACCAAATATTTGGACTATAAAGTACAATAATCAGTAGAAATAATTCTTTCTACAGTACTCACACAAATAATCAGCCAGTTTGTGCTTGAACACTTTTCAATTTTTAAATAAGAGCTTTGAGATATTATTCACATACCATAAAATTCACCCTTTTAAAAGTATACGTTTAAGTGTTTTTTAGTGTGTCAACAGAGTTGTGCAACTATTGGCCGGGGATGGTGGCTCATGCCTGTAATCCTAGCACTTTGGGAGGCTGAGGCAGGTGGATCACCTGAGGTCAGGAGTTTGAGACAACCCTGGTCAACATGGCGAAACCCCGTCTCTACTAAAAATACAAAAATTAGCTGGCTGTGGTGGTGAACCCCTGTAATCTCAGCTACTTGGGAGTCTGAGGCAGGGAGAATTGCTTGAACACAGGAGGTGGAGGTTGTAGTGAGCTGAGATCGTGCCACTGCACTCCAGCCTGGGCGACAGAGCGAGACTCCATCTCGAAAAAAATAAAATAAAATAGAAAAAAGGGCTGGGCACGCTTGCTCACACTTGTAATCCTAGCACTTTGGGAGGCCACCAGGCGGGTGGATCACCTGAGGTTGGGAGTTCGAGACCAGCCTGACCAACATGGAGAAAGCCGGTCTCTACTAAAAATACAAAATTAATCAGGTGTGGTGGCCCATGCCTGTAATCCCAGCTATTTGGGAGACTGAGACAAGAGAATCGCTTGAACAAACCCAGGAGGCGGAGGCTGTGGTGAGCTGAGATAGTGCCATTGTACTCCAGCCTGGGCGACAAAAGAAAAAACTCCATCTCAAAAAAAAAAAAAAAAAAAAAAAAGAAAGAAAAGAAAAGAAAAAAGAGTTGCGTAACTATAACCACTATCTAATTTCAGAACATTTTCCGTACCCCAAAAAGAAGGCTCATACCTATTAGCAATTATTCCCCATTTCTCTCTCCCCTACAGGCTGTGGAAACTAATATTTCTGTCTCTATTGATTTGTCTGTTCTGGACATTTCATATAAAAGGAATCATTTATGTGACCTTTGTGATTGGCTTCTTTCATTTGGCATAATGTTTTCAAAATTCATTCATGTTGTGGCATTATCAGTATTTCATTTCTTCTTATTGCCAAATAATGTATCATTGTATGAATATACCACATTTTGTTTATATATTCATCAGTTGATGGAAATTTGGGTCATTTGCTTTTTGGCGGCTATGATGAATAATGCTGCTGTGAACATTCATGCACAAGGTTTTGTGTGGACATACGTTGTCAAGTCTCTTGAATATATATCTGAGTGGAAAAGTTGGGTCACATAGTTTGATCCCTTCTTTCAATCTGGATCTGGATATTGCAAGGACTTTATGTAAACCAGGATAAACTTCTACCACAGAGCCCCAGTGAATAATACACTGGATTAATATCTGAATATCAGAGAGAGATAAATTTCCACTAGCTCTTAAGAAGTATAGCTGACCAAAGATGTGCTGGATGACTTTGACAATTGTGTTTTCTTCCTTGAAGGTGTTAACAAGGATTTGAGATGCTATTAAGGAGATTGAAATATGGGTGGTGCTTGGATTAGTAAAATTTCAGATTAATTCATTTCCTTGTATGAATAGATACTATATTTCCTAGGTATTGTGCTAAGTTTTGGTAGTGGACAAAACCTACTCTCAGAAAGCTCAAAATAAAGAGCTTTTTTTGGAGACTTTATGATTTTGAGAGTCTATGATAAAAGGAAAGAGAATGGTAAGAAGTAAAACAACATGCTTTTTAAAGTTTACTGGATTTTTTCTTTTTGAGGTAGAATAAAATTTATTATAATTATCATGCTGTATTTTTTTTCTGGAAATGTTCTTTAGAAGAATTACCTTTGTAAAGATACTAAAAATATTAATTAGTAATACATTGTTAATATACTTGAAATCATGCTCACTTAGTTTTAGTGCTAATTTGAATTACATTGAATTTGTGAAGTGATTTTCATTTGAGAGTCAATTATTTTAACTTTCTTTAATTTTCTCCTACATAACCCAGAAAATTATGTTACACTTGGTGTAGTCTAAAACCTATTTGACATTCACAATTTGAGCTACTAAATGCTGCTTATAGATTCATAAATGGCAAAAAGTCTCACTGATTCAAAATCTGCTCTTACTTATATTTACAAACATTTTTATAGCATTTAAATGCCATATTTGAATTTTTTAAATGTGAGATTGATTTGGTGATCAGTCTTCAGTGTTTTGCTTTAGCAAGAATGAAAAAAAGTACAAAGTATTTGGTAAACAAAATCCATGTGTATGTTTTTTCTGAATTATTTACTTATTATTGAGCTATAGGATAAAATATTTTCATGGCTTTTGAAACATATCTCCATAATGCTATACAAAAGATTTGTTTCAGTTTATAATTAAGAAAGCAGTGAACAAATGATTAGTTATTAAATGGATCACTTTTAGTGCTAATATTGTAGGTATAGAATGTTAAGTTAATGTTGGTTTGATAAACATTTTTTGATAGCAGGGATGAATACTTTTCCATGTTTGTTTTTTAATTGTATTTTTTGAACTTTGAAAGGCTCTTTAAAATACAGAAAACTCTGTATGAATTCTGTCCTGTTTTTCTGTTGTTTATTGCCTCTGTGTGTGTGTGAGAGAGAAAGAGAGAGAGAGAGAGAGAGAGAGAGAGAAAGAGAGACAGAGACAGACAGAGACAGAGACTGACAGGCAGACAGTAATTCCAGGTGGATATCTATTCTATTTAAATGCCATTAAAGAACCAACCACTAGCACCACACTATTAGCTCTTATTTGAGAGGTGGCAGGCAATACCCAAGTAGGAACCAGTTTTAATGCCTTTCTTGATGTCTCTTTCAAACTCCCAAAGTTAAATGCATTAAACGTGTTTTCTGATAATGTGTTTCTCTTATCATCTTCATCAGTAATACTAATCACCTCTTTTCAAGCAGATTAACACTTCATTTGGCATGGAATTTTTAAAAATGACTAGACTGTGTGGTAGAATAGGAGTGAGCAGGACTGGATACACAGCCTTGCTTACCTTGCAACTTGATCGCATTAACTTTTCATCCTTGACTTTGTGAGTTATAAAATGCTTTTGGTAGTAATATTACCCTTGCAAGAATAGAGTGAGGATTACATGAGATGTGAGTGTAACTTCCTAGTGCATTGCCTGGTTTATTAGCTGCACAGATCTAGCCATTTCCAAGGAACAATGTGAGACTTCTGGTGGGCAAGTATCCGCACATGTACTTGACTGTAAAATTCCATAGGTGGGGAGAAGTGTCTTTTCCACACCCGTCACTAGGGTCATGGCAGAGGCACTTATGACAAAAGACCAATTAACAAGAGAAAAACATACACATTTATCTAATAAGTTTTTAATAACACAGAGGAGCCTTTATAAGGCACTGAAGACCCAGAGAGTCAGGCAAACCTGTGTATTTCTTATGCTAGGTTTGATGAGGAGTGGACAGTCATGAAGAAATATGTTTAGAGGACAAGGTTATGATCTAATGGCAGCAAATGGGGAATTTAGCAAGGCGTGTTTGTTCAGACTCTTCTTGGCACCTCTGTGTCTTTGGCTCCCTTCCTCTGGGTATTGGGAAGGTGCTGGTGGTCTCTTGAATGAGGGTCATATGGTCTGCTTCAGGGGAAGCTCAGAAAATTCTTCCTAGGTTTTATGGGTGGAAGGGCTGGGGGGAAGGCCAGAGATACCTTTCCTTTTCTGCTGTTTTCACAAATGCCAGGGTGCTGTATTTTAGGGTACCATGTACTAAACTGCATCAAATCTGTACATGATTAGAATTTTCTTCCAAATTTCTTCTGCTTTACCCTCCCACTCCAAGTCTGTCATGGTGTGATATAATAAAATATACATTTGGTCTTTGTTCCAGTTTCCGGCACAGAGCTCCTAAAACTCTAAAGTATCTTTCATTATTTATAATGAGCCCCTTTTCACCATATCTGAGTTCATGCTAATGAGGTAACTATTGTTGGGCTCCTGGATAGTTTCAGGATAGGAGCTGGTAGCCAGCGAAACCAACCATGTGATTAAATAACTTTCTAATACCTACTTAATATTTTACTTTACCTTATCATAATCACATACATTTTAGAAATAGCAGATTCACTTTTATGAATTTTGTTGTTGCTTTCTTAAGGATTAAACCAGATAGCGGTATTAGCAAAATGTTTTGTCAAAATTAGTTATTTTAAGTAGTTTGATAGTTTGGCAAAGGCAGAGATTCTTTATTAACAATGTTAGCTGTAGGACAGGTAGAAAAAGGGAATTGGGTAATAGAAATGTCTATATTTTCCCTTAGAGGATACGTTCTTTCTACATCTTTACTCCTCTGTGTCCCTCTCTTCTATAACTACTTCTTCATCCTTACTTGCAGAACTCTCATAGTGTGCTGGAAAGAACATTAGACCAGATGTCCAAAACACCTGCATTCCACACACTGCAAGCTTTAGTGGTTGGATAATCAATCATGATTTGTTTCTGAGCCTTGGTTTCCTGAACCATGCAAAGGGAGCTGATACCTGCCTTTCCTATCTCAGTGTCAAATTGAACATTGCAATGACGAACAGGAAAGTCCTTTGCCCAAGATACTCAGAAGTGTGGCAATGTGAGGAATTAAAGTTAAAAGGTATAAACTACTGACTTCAAATCCATTCAGGCTAGTGGAATTACCCCAGTTCATTTGAATAGCAATACCGGATGTCACTTGCTAAGGGGCATGTGTTTCTTCCCTCTTTTAGTTTTGTTGACATTCCGCCAGTAAATTTTAGTGAGGGAAAACAGAAGCCAGAATTCTGTGACATTTGTTCCTGGCAGATGATTAACTGTATCTAGTTTAATTTTCTAAATTAGCTTGAAGCTACTTACATATGAGCATGACTCAAAAGAAATTTATAAAAATATAAAAAAAGTGATCATATATCAAGAGGTAAAAATCACAAAGGAACATTTTAATGTACTGAAACTTTGTTTATATGTGGTCCACTTTATTAAGCACCACAAAATTAAAGGATAGAGTAGGAAAATATTTGTAACATACAAAAGAGAGAAATAGTGAATTTCCTTAATATGGCACTTTCCTAGATCATTGAGAAAAAAAAAAAACAATGGAAAAATGAGTAAAACACTTGAAACCTATAAAAAATCATACAAAGTCAATAAACCTATGAAAATGTTCACCCTTTATTAGTAATTCAAAAATCTGAAATAAAACCAAGTTAGTTATTTCTTAGAGACAGGGTCTCTGTTGCCCAGGCTGGAGTGCAGTGGGTACGATCATGGATCATAAAACCTCCAACTCCTGAGCTCAAGCAATCTTCCTGCCTCAGCCTCCCAAGTAGCTGGGACTACAGGTGTGTGTCATCACACCCAACTAATTTTTAATAATCTGTTTTAGAGACAGGGTCTCACCATGCTATCTAGGCTAGGAGACTATTTTTTTCCCCATTATATTAGTAAAGATTAAAAAACACACCACCAAACGTAGTGTCCATCTCTTCTATTTCTGGTGAAATTATAGAATGATACTGGAGTAGTTTTACAATCTATAACATTTAATATAATTTATAAAACTTTGACCAAACCATTTTACTTTAATAATTCATCCTAAGGAAATAGCTGTGTATTTAAAAATTGTTATAAAGTTGTGCATTTCAACATTCTTTAAAATAGTGTAAAATTTATTTTATTAGCTTGGACACAATCTAACTGTGTAGAGTCATTGGTCAAGAGTTTTGTGGGGTTTTGAGTTTCAAAACTGGATTTTCACAATGGTACAAATTTGAGGTAATTTGGTGATGTGTATGACAGTAATTCATTAGCTTCTGATAACATAAGATTGGTGTAGACACCAGGATATTCAGCTTTCATAGGTTTACTCAGTTGTGAAATGAAATATCACTGCTGGCCACATATGCTGTCGAGGATTTTATGAAATCAAATATTGGCCTGTGGGTCAGATTTTTATTTTACTGAAGCTCTCAGAAGATTGTGTTTATGCCTTTGACAGGTCCAATTGCTGTTTGATTAGGACTTTCATTCTTAAAACATGGCTGTGCCAAGGGAATTCTCACTATCTTTTATATCCACGAGGAAGTGCCAGTACAGCCAGAAGTTATCTGGCTGAGATTTCTCTTTCTTCTCTTCCTTTCATCTACAGAAAAAGGATCACAGATATCCACTAATCTGTGGTTCCAAAGTATTTACTAGATTTGATTGAGAGTTTTTGTTTTGTTTTGTTTTGCTTTGTTTCATTCCCTACCCACCCCAACCTCATATTTGCCAAACAGCCACCTACATCTCCTCCAGAGTTCCTATCCATTTCTTGGCACTGGAGTTGAGTGTTTTTTTGTTCCCTCCTTTTTAGTGTTTTGGTTCTGGAGTGACAATTTGATTTCATTTCCCCATCCCCTTGGCAACCTTTCTTAGCAAGCCCCTATGCTCTTTATATTTTTTTGTTTCTTATGGATTGAGGAGGAAGGAAGAGAAGGCAGGAATATTGAAGTGCCTTTATGTAGTTGGAAAACCCTCCTAGGCCAGGCTCAGTGGCCTGTCCCTGTAATCCCAGCTACAGGGGCAGGCAGGAGGATCACTTGAGCCCTGGAGTTCAAGATCAGTCTGAACAATATAGTGAGACGCCTTCTCTTAAAAAAAAAATTAGTTGGGTGTGGTGGCGCTTGCTCACAAGTAAAAATTAGTTACTTGTGGGGCGGAGGTGGGAGGATTGCTTGAGCCTGGGAGTTCGAGGCTGCAGTGAGCTAGGATTGTGCCTGGGCCACAGAGCAAAACTCTGTCTCTAAAACGAAATAATTTTAAAAATTTAAAAATTTCTGCTAGCTGTTACCTAAGAGCAAAGGCTACCTTTTATAGTAAGTCAAAAGTAAGTTTCTGTTTATACAAATCTTTCATCTGAAATATGCATGTGGATAGTTAATTCCAAGAGGATTTTCAGAGGGCCCTCTCCTTATTGTAATCTGATATAGATCTATACATTACCCGCGTAGTAGCTCTGAAAATTGCACCTTTAGCCCTTTATTCTTTCTGCTAAAATGTTTCCTTGATCATTCTGATCCAATTATAGGAATCATGTGTGCCCTCTCCGTTCCTTACCCTTCATTGAATCCAGAATGGTTTGGTAAGAGTTCTGGTCATTGTAATCATTCTAATCTTCTCTCTCATGAGAAATAATTATAAAGTCTCCTTTGCTTATAACTATCCCATTCTGGTGATAATGTATCTTTATCTTTTTTGTACCTTTCTCATATAAAAGCAGTTCTTTGAGGTGTTTTCCTGAATTTCTGTATCATTTTTCTTTTATTTTTACTTTTATTTATTTATTTTTTAGACAGGGTCTCGCTCTGTCAGATAGGCTGGAATGCAGTGGTGCTGTCTTGGTTCACTGCAACCTCTGACTCCTGGGTTCAAGGATTCTCCTGCTTTAGCCTCCCGAGAAGCTGGGATTGTAGACGCCCGCCACCATACCCGGCTGATTTTTGTGTTTTTAGTAGAGACGGGGTTTCACCATGCTGACCAGGCTGGCCTCGAACTCCTGACCTCAAGTGATCCACTCACCTTGGCCTCCCAAAGTGCTGGGAATACAGGCATGAGCCACCACGCCTGGCTGATTTTTCTTAATTATTCACAATTAAAGCAGTTGAGAGATCATTCAGAGTAATTACATCTTGTAATATTTTTGCTGCATTGAATATATTTTCCAAATAATGTTTTCTGTGAAATCATCTATTCAAATGCTGTGAAATGTGTGGTTTCCTTTTAGGATGAATTAGAGGTAGCTAGTTTGAGGAGGTAAATGGTTACTGTGGTTGTCTTATTCAGTTGAATATGAAATGACCATTCATTTAGAGGTGTTTCTTCACTCCCTCTTGAAATTACCCCAAAATACAGTAAAGACAATCCCCCTGTGTAAAACCACAGATACAAAGAGAACAGGGGAGGAGCAACAACGTTTTAAAACTTGTCTGATTTAAAGGAGACCCCAGAACACTGAAATTCAATCTCATAGAGTGAGAAGCCACGAAGCAACTCCATTGGCCCAGGGAAAGCCCCTGATAAGCTCAAAAACTGATGTTAGTTACATGATATTCATGAAAAGAGGAGAGGAGGGGTTGAAAACAAGCACTGGTTGAAAGTCTGTTTAAGATATGGTTAGCGCTTCAGATCTTCTCCCCCAAATCTTGTAGCAGGGCAACTGTCTCTTCTCTACCCTGGCATAAAACTGTATGTAAGAGGTAAGGGGGGCCATGCATGGTGGCTTACTCCTGTGATCCCAGTACTTTGGGAGGCCGAGGCAGGCAGATCACTTGAGGTCAGGAGTTTGAGACCAGCCTGGCCAACATGGTGAAACCCCGTCTCCACTAAAAATACAAAAAATTATCTGGGTATAGTGATGCACGCTTGTAATCCCAGCTACTTGGGAGGCTGAGGCGGGAGAACCACTTGAACCCTGGAGATGGAGGTTGCATTTGGCTGAGATTGTGCCACTGTACTCCAGCCTGGGCAACAGAGTGACACTCTGTCCAAAAAAAAAAAAAAAAAAGAGGTAAGAGGATCTGATCTAAGTGATGCCACACACAGCTGAGTGTGGGTACTACATGGAAAACATGGGGATTATGAAGATGGCTATAATAACTGCCATATTCCCATATGTATGTGTCTTTGCAATGCAACTTTGGCACTCCTTCCACCAAGAATTGAATTCGATTTTCCTGCTTCTTCAATCTGTGCCAGTTTATTGACTTGCTTTGATTAGTAAATTGTGGTAGGACTGATGTACAGGTTCTGGAGCCTAGGCCTCAGGGAGTCTTGAAGATTTCATCCTCACCCTGTTGGAACTGTGGAACTATCATGTGAGGAAACCAGGTGAGTTTCCTTGGGGATGAGAGACTACATAGAGAAAGAGGCTCAGCCAACAGTCAGCACCAACCACAGACATGTGGGTGAGGCCATCTTGTACCATCTGGCAAGTAACCAGATGCCTATAGTCACATGAAGAACTCTAAATGAGAACAGCAGAATAACCATCCAGCTGAACCCAGTCTGACTTGCAACCCTACACAATTGTTATCAAATAAACAGTCATTGTTTTGAGTTTCTAGCTTATGGGGTGGTTTGTTTCACAGAAGCAGAGAATGAATGCAAGGATTAGTGACCATCTATGCATTGAGATGTGAAAACCATAGCCCTCTTCCAATATTCAGTTCCCAGGTTTATTGATTTTAAATAACCAAGGCTTACTAGTGTTTGAGAAATCCTCTACTATAAAGAACAGAGACTACTAAAGCAAATAAATAGACAAGAAACTTGGAGGAAACAGGTAATGCAAGGAGGAGGAAACTTTAAAAATTGTTGTTAATGTTATCAGAATGATTCAAATATTGTTGCCATAAAGCAAGAGCAAGATGCTATGACAGATTGGGCACAGTGGCTCATGCTTAAAATTCCAGCACTTTGGGAGGCCAAGGTGGGAAGATTGCTTGAGGCCAGGAGTTCAAGACCAGCCTGGGCAACATAGCTATACCCCGTCTCTACAAAATAAAAATAAAAATAAAAAATCAGCCAGGTGCAATGGTGTGTGACTGTAGTCCCCACTACATGGGAGGCTGAGGAGGGAGAATCACTTGATCCCAGGATCTGGAGGCTGCAGTGAGCCATGATTGTACCACTGCACTCCAGCCTGGGTGACAGAATGAGGACCTGTCTCTTAAGAAAAAAAAAGATGCCATGAGAAAAGAAGATTCAGAGAAAAAAAAAAAAGCTCTTGGAAATTAAAAGCATGAGAAGAACAAACAAAAAAGAAATAGAAAAGATAGAAAATAGAAGGGAGAAACTTATCAAATAAATAATACAAAAAATTTATTAGCATGGAAAGGTAAGATTCTCTAGATTGACAAACCCAAATGAGGGCCAACCTCACTTTAAAGATCCACAAAAAGGTAAATCAGAGTGAAATTTCACAGTTCCAAGGATAAAATGGAACCCTGAGCGCTTGTAAAAAGAGAAAAACTAAACTAAACTAATTAGCAAACAACAAATCATTCTGTGAGAAGGATTGGAATCAGAATGGCATCAGATTTCTCAACAGCAATTCTGGAAGCCAAAAATCATGAGAGCAATGATTCAACCTAGAATTTTCTGCCAAAAACTGTCAAACAAATGTGTGTGTGGAATAAAAAACAAATACACCAGAGCACACACAAAAACACATGAGGGAAATAAATAATTTACTTCCTGAGAGCTCTTTCACAAGAGTGACCAAATAAAGTCAGAGCAAAAAGCTGAATGCTGTTCCAGAACCCAACCAAAGGGAAAGAAGGAGAACTTCTGTAAGGAGAAAAAAAGCACAATTCATGGATTATCGGTTGCCTTTGATTATGTGGAACTTGAGAGACCATTAGAGTCATTGGGAAGAATTTGTGATAGGTACATTAAAAGTTAACCAAATGAGTAGGAATGGCAGCAAGTAATCATAAAAACTGTTCTATGAGAAAGGTAAACACAATCACAGTGTACAACAGACTCAGCATTGTTCAACATTTGCATACTTGGAATACTTTAGACCCCAGATATTTCATAAAAACTGGATGATATAATTATACTGAGAGGACAGGCAGAGAGGCAGATCTGCTGACCCAGAAGATCTTATTATTATGTTAAAAATCTAACATAATATCTAACACAATAAGAAGTCAATAATTTTTAAAGTGTACAATACAGCATTATAAACATGATAATTAAGAAGATAAAGATGGCCGGGTGCGGTGGCTCACACCTGTAATCCAAGCACTTTGGGAGGCCGAGGCAGGCAGATCACCTGAGGTCAGGAGTTTGAGACCAGCCTGGCCAACATGGTGAAACCCTGTCTCTACTGAAAATACAAAAAATTAGCAGAGCATAGTGGTGCATGCCTGTAATCCCAGTTACAAGGGAGGCTGAGGCAGGAGAATTTCTTGAACCTGGGAAGCGGAAGTTGCAGTGAGATCCCTGCTCTCCAGGCTGGGTGACGGGGTGAGACTTGGTCTCCAAAACAACAACAACAACAACAACAACAACAACAACAACAAATATATGACCTATTTCAAAAGAAATATCTAGAAATATTGGCATTACTGACTTTGGGGAGTGATTCTGGGTATAGGCGGGGCACTTCTGGTTTTAGTTACAAAAGAATCTTAGTTTTGACTTATTTATTTACAAATATATCACTTTGATAAAAATAAGCTAGTAAGGTTTAGCAATATTAGAATTTTTGCAAGTGATACATTGATTTTGCATTTGGTGTTTTTGAGAATCATAGCCATAAGAAATATAATTGTTTACCCCTTCTGATTTTGTTTTATATTTTCACTCACAGGGAAAATTTAAAAACTTGCAGGAAGTCTGGGGATAAATAGGTAGTGTCAGAATACGGGTATTTTATAGATCTACGACTAGTTTCTACAACGAATTCATCTGAAATTAGTTGTGCTTTAATGTGAGGACCAGTGAGTCTTTTCTCTTCTGGATGAGACTAAAGAACTACAGTAAATAAAGGAAAAGGGAATGGAGTCTAATCTTGAATAATAAAAGAAGTTAAATTGTAATAATTGATTTGAAGTAAATAAATGATTTAGGAGTTTCAGTTATATTGAAATTAAAAAACCGATCAGTTTTAAAAGTAAGCATTTTAATTTTTCAATAGAAATAAAGAAAAATGCCCAGAGAATAGTTATACAGGAAAGTGCTTTGGACTTGAAGTCAAGAAGGTCCAAATTTGATCTTTGGTTCTGTGTCTTAAAATTTTTTTTTTTTGGAGGGGAGTTTTGTCGGCCAGGCGCGGTGGCGTGAGCACTCTGGGAGGCCGAGGCGGGCGGATCACAACTTCAGGAGATCGAGACCATCCTGGCTAACCCGGTGAAACCCCGTCTCTACTAAAAATACAAAAAACTAGCCGGGCATGGTGGCGGGCGCCTGTAGTCCCAGTTACTCGGTAGGCTGAGGCAGGAGAATGGCGTGAATCTGGGAGGCGGAGCTTGCAGTGAGCCGAGGTCGCCTGGGGCACAGAGCCAGACTCCATCTCAAACAAACAAACAAACAAACAAACAAACACAAAACAGTTTTGTGACTTTGGTGGTGATGTTTAATTAACCTGTCTCAACATTAATTTTTCTATCTATAAGGCAGGGATAGAAACACTAAATTTACAAGACTATTTTAAGAACTATTTAAGATTATGTGTGTAAAAGCTGTTTACTGCACATTGACAGCATTACATAAATGTAGAGTCATTATTAAAATAAATCAAATTTTATCTTAAGTTCTTCTTTTAGCACCAGTTGCCTAGTGTAGAAAGCACAGTATTCAGTATTGGAGACAGCAAGTAACTCAGATGTTCAATGACAAACAAAACTTCCAAATGAACTCCATAGCAAGCAGGGTCAGAGTAGGAGAAATTCCTATTTCTCCCTATCAGCTCTGTCAAATAGGAAGCAAAACAGGGTGAAAAAGGACAGTAAAGAGCATTAACCTGTGTTGAACCTTCAGTCATACAATAAACTTATAATTAACTTAAGTGAAGTCTTAAAAAATTCAATTATGTAAAATGCAGGATTTTGCTGTTGGGAGATTAATTAAATGAGATCGGGGATGGGGAAGGTTGGGAGTCAATTGACTCTTACATTTCAGTTCTCATTATTATGGGCTTTTACTGTACTTCACAAAGAGTCAATCCTTAATACCTCAATTTTGGTAGAAAGTAGATTATTTTTTCCCATTAATTCTTCTACGGTGCCCAGAAATTTATGAACTTCACAGAATGCTTACTAATATTTTTGCTAATTCAATGAATATTTTCAAATATAATGTTTTTTGTTATGAAAGTCTGCATTGTATCCGGAATTAGTAACATATTCTCTGCTCACCTGCAGTTAGCTCTATCATCTCAGTGAGTTAGTTGTTTTGTTGTTTTTTTCATTGTTTTTTTTTAAGATTACATGAGCTTCTGGTAGTCTACCTGAGTCCAGTTTAAGACCTCTACATTCTCAACAAATGGCCTTATAAACAAAGCAATTGCAAAGTGAACTTAGTCTTCACATGGAATGTAAAATTGTTATCAATTTGGTTCATTTTATTTTGTGAAAAATTAATTTATCTTTTAGACTGCATGTGCCAAATCTCTCTAGCTCACAGCAGACAAATTAATGAGCTGCTCAAAGCCTGCCTGGGTCAGTAGAGTTCCTTGGAGGTACTGCAGTTTCATTTATTTATAATACTTTCAGGTGGTTTCTGGTAATATGGGCCCCTGAATAGAATAAGAATTAGAAATCAGCCACCATGCTAGTTTGAAAAGAAAGAAAGCATTGTGTGTTCTTTTGAACTGACAAAAAACAGTGATATAGCAGCGCTTTGCCCCCAGTTTAAAAGGACTGTTTAGAAAAACTAGATTTTAGTAAAATGTAAGTATTAAACCTAAACAAAAATGGAATATTTGAGAAAATATAATTAAAATATGAAATACTAGCTCACAAAATTAGCTTCCTCTATCATTATTCATTAATCTTTTTAAATGTCAATGTTAGATTGTGGGACTAAATGGATTTTTGATCAAAATACCACATTCTTAATGTTGCTGTTTAATTAAAGAAATTACTTCTGAAGAGTTTACTTTTCCCAGTGACACTCAGCATATATTGTTCATGTAGCAAATTTGAGGCTGACTCAATAATATTAATAATAGCATATACTGTCTTTTTGGTGCCACACAATGTTTTTGCAAATATTGATTCATTTAATCCTTATCACTCCACTATCAGGTAGCCACAGAAAAGGTAAGTAACCTATTCAAAGTTACACTATTAATAATATGAACTAGATGATTTGAACACAGGCAGTCTAGCTCCAGAGTTCTCTGTTATGCTAGCTACCTCACCTAGCTTTTGATTTTTATTACCTCTTGCTAACCTTTGTGTTCCTGAATTACCATGGCAGATTGCTCTGCTCAGTGGATGGTTCTATGGATACACACACACACACACACACACACACACGTACATTTACTTAGAAACATTCTGTTTTGGTAGGGAATCATTCTTTTTCTACATATATTTATGATCAGCAAACTTTAGTGTTTGTGTAGGAAACGTTAATTTTTGCAGATAGATGCTAGCTTATAGTGAGTGTATTTTTGGCAATGGATTTACATTGATAACTGATTTTATTTCATGCTTCACAGAGAGCATTTGTCTAATAGTTGAAGGGCTGTTTTCACTGATTCAATCTAAAAGATGCATAGGAAGATTGAGATCATGGTCATTCTCCAACGATAAAGTAGCTGTGACACTAGTAACCCCAAACGCTGGTCATTTAGGTGCTTTGCATGGTGTCAAGAATGCAAAATCAGTAAATGTCTTTTTACTGTGGAGGAGCATAGTTCATGAAATTGCAGGTACTCCTACTAGTATTCTGTTTTTCTTAGATGAATAATGTGACAACGGACTATTGTCTTGACATCATAAAGAAGTTTGAAGTTTCAGAAGAAAATAAGGTGAAAAATGTTCTTGGCATAGAAGGTAAAATAACCAATATTCTTTATTTCTCATTTGTTGATTCAGCCTGTTAAATTAAATTCCATCAAAAATTTTAGGAAAAGAAATCAAGAGATATCCGTGGGATTATATTAATAAATAATTCAAATAAAATCTACAACACACATACATTTTCCTGCAAAGAAAAGACCATGATGTTGCTATTTCTCTTACTTTTGCAATGCCCATAAGCATTTTCCACTTCAGGCAAGTCTACCTGATACCACCATGTGTGATGGATGCCATGACATATTTGGACTTTTCTCAACTGGCTAATTTTTGGAAATAGGCTCAGCCTGATAATTTCATGAAGGAAAATTCAGTCCTAAAATAAGTTCTCTCTGAGACTAGTGACTTGCCATGTTTTTTTTTTAAATGGTAGCAACTGACTGTTTTTCCTGATTGGTAGCTTTGGAGAAGCTGTTGGAACCACAAATCTCATTAATACAGTGACTTCATTTTATAGTTGAGGAAGTGAGGCTCAAATAAGTTAAATAATTCGCCCACAGTTATGTACTCAGAATCTAGCTCCTGCAATGTTAGACATAAATAATATGGTAGAAATATAGCTAATGTATGTATATGTATTTAAAATATGTAAAGAAATACCATGAAGGCTGCCACCCAAGAGGAGGATCTTTCAGGCAGAGCAGATGATCTTTAATGAAAGACCAGCTGCCTATAAGAGTGTGCAAAGCCATGGTTTATCTAATCAATTTTGACTGTTGGCCCCCTCATTACTTCTGCTCCCAGATCAGTGTGAATAAGGGGGGTTTAATACCATCTATTTACTTCCAGGGGCGGTAGGTGATTAAAATGAAGAGGAGTAATTTAAAATCTTAGATCATTAGCTGAGTGTGGTGGCTCACACCTGTAAACCCAGCACTTTGGGAGGCTGAGGGAGGGGGATCACTTGAGGCCAGGAGTTTGAGACCAACCTGGCCAACATGATGAAACCCTGTCTCTACTAAGAATACAAAAATTAGCTGGGTATGGTAGCACATGCCTATAATCCCAGGTACTCAGGAAACTGAGGCACAAGAGTCCCTTGAGCCTGGGTGGTGGAGGTTGCAGTGAGCCGAGATCATGCCACTGCACTCCAACCTGGGTGACAGAGTGAGACTCTGTCTCAAAATATAAAATAAAATAAAAATAAAATGAAATCTTATATCATTAAAAACTGTTTTAAAAACAACCAGAGAAGATAAACTAACTTGGGCCTTTTCTGTGCAAAGAAATGAATCTTTTCTTTGGTGAGGCCCAAAAAGATGGAATTAAACATGGTTTCCTAAGTTATGAACATAAAAGTTGGCATGAAGAAATTAAATTTCAAAGGATATTTACAAATATAATTATACCAAATGATATTTGAAGACCTGAAGTAATTTACCCTATAATTATTCTGTTTAGGTACTTACAAGTCATCCATGTATTTATTTGTTATATTAATGAAAACCTCTTTGACCCAGGCATTATATTTTGAAAGATTGTAAAAAAACTGATAGGGTTTTCTAAATAATCTTAAAGGACTATTTCAAAGTTATAAAATGTGCCAGCCATTAGCAGCATTTTTTCAAACTGTGCCAGCCATTAGCAGCATTTTTTCAAACCAATTTGGTTGTCAGTCACACCCTGAATTTAGACAGTGTTTAACTTTTGACATACTACCTTAATTATGGCACTGACTTTACTATTTTTCAGATGAACTTAATAACCTATCAATTGTTGGTTGATCAGGGTACCTCTTGGTATAACTATGGCTTTAGCATGGCATTAGTCACACTGCATAAGCATAGTTTGAGTTCAGTCATCAGTAATTGGCTTGGCCCCTCCTCTACCTAGTCAAAATTCTTAAAAAGTCAACACGTATCTATTATGTATGTTATATATAATATATATAACATTATGTATATATATGGTTATATTTAAAAGGCTATTCCTAAAAGTCATATTTCATTTTTTGACATTGTCAGTTTGACTGTATTAGGCTGTTCTTGTGTTGCATAAAGAAATACCTGGGTGGGCACGGTGGCTCACGTCTGTAATCTCAGCACTTTGGGAGGCTGAGGCGGGCAGATGACCTGAGGTCAGGAGTTCGAGACCAGCCTGGCCAACATTGTGAAACCCCATCTCTACTAAAAATGCAAAAAAATTAGCCACATGCAGTGGCGCATGCCTGTAGTCCCAGCTACTCGGGAAGCTGAGGCTGGAGAATCGCTTGAACCTGGGAGGCGGAGGTTGCAGTGAGACAAGATCATGCCACTGCACTCCAGCCTGGGCGATAGAGTGAGACTCCATCTCAAAAAAAAAAAAAAAACCAAAAAAAAACCCAAAAAAACCCAGGCTAGGTAATTTATAAAGAAAAGAGTTTTAATTGGCTCCCATTCTACAGGCTGTACCGGAAGCATGGTGCCAGCATCTGCTTGGCTTCTGGGGAGGCTGGAGGGAGGTTTTACTCATGGTAGAAGGTGAAGTGGGAGGAAACAGGTCACATGGCTTGAGCTGGAGCAGGAGAGAGTGTGGAGTGGAGGGAGCCATATACTTTTAAAGAAACAGATCTCAGGAGAACTCATGCACTATTGCAAAGACAGCACCAAGCCTTGAGGGATCTATCCCCATGGTCCATACACCTCCCACCAGGGCCCACCTCCAACATAGGGGATTATATTTCAATGTGAGATTTGGGTGGAACAAATATCCAAACCATACTATTGACCTCAAGCAAATCTCTCATTTTTTCCAGTTTTCCCCACAAAGGCCGTCCTGAGGGTAAATAAGATAATCATTATGAACATTTTTTGACCCCTTTTGTCCCTCTTAGAGCCATTAAGTATGTACACTTTGAAAGCTGTGGTAAGTCACTCTCTCTTTCTTCCAAAGGCTTCACAAACTTCATGCGTAGTCCTGCCTGTGACATATTTAACCCATTGCACCATGAAGTGTATCAAGACATGGATCAGCCCCTCTGCAACTACTACATTGCTTCCTCTCACAATACATACCTGACTGGGGACCAGCTCCTTTCTCAGTCCAAAGTGGATATGTATGCACGGGTGCTGCAAGAGGGCTGTCGCTGCGTGGAAGGTATGTGCACTTTTTCTGAGCTCCGGTGTGTATGGGCGACCTTGTCCTTCAATCAGTCTGTTGAGTCGAGAATAAAGAATGGAGACCTGAAACACACTCTCACACTAATTAGTACTATTTTTCTGCTCATTGTAAAGTCAGTCTTAACTCATAATTCTCTCTGGCTCCTTATTGTTCAACTGGGAGAAAGAGTATGTGTTAGCAGTTGTGAAGCATACCGTTAGTTGCTGAGAAATTATGATGAAAATTAAAGTCTTCCTAGAAAGATATTGTTAATTATACAATTGCAAAAATCGTTCAGGAGAGCTCTTTGTTTTTGTTTTTTGTTTTTTGTTTTTTTTACTTTTATTTTTATTTTTTGAGTTGGAGTTTCGCTCTGTTGCCAGGATGGAGTGCAGTGGCGCGATCTCGGCTCACTGCAATCTCCGCCTCCTGGGTTCATGTGATTCTCCTGCCTCAGCCTCCCAAGTACCTGGGATTAGGGGCATGCCACCACACCTGCCTAATTTTTTTTTGTATTTTTAGTAGAGACGGGGTTTCACCGTGTTGGCCAGGATGGCCTTAATCTCCTGACCTGACGATCCACCCGCCTCGGTCTCCCAAAGTGCTGGGATTACAGGCGTGAGCCACTGCACCTGGCCAAGCTCTTTGTTTTTAAGATATTTCGTGGTCTATCAGTTAGCCAACACTTATTAAACTTCTAGTGGGTTCCAGGTGGTGAGTATACAGAAGTAAGTAAAATATGAATTCTGTCTTCAGGGAGTTCGCGGTCTAGTAGAAGGGATGAACTTTTTTTTAAAAAATAATATAAACCAGGCATGGCATTGTACACCCATAGTTTAGCTACCCGGGAGGCTGAGGTGGAAGGATTGCTTGGGACCAGGAGTTCAAAGCTGCAGTGTGTTATGATTGTGCCTGTGAATAGCTATTGCATTCCAATCTGAGCAACATAGTGAGACCCCACCTGTAAGAGAGATAGACAGAGAGAGAGAGAGAGAGAGAGAGAAACAATGTGAAAATTCCACCAGTTGATTGATATACAATAGTATAGAAGTGGTGGTATAGAGAATGAAGTGCGAGGTAAAATGTGATGAGAAATCAGTTAGGCTAGGAAGGGAGCTGGGGGTCAGCTGTAAAGGGTTTTGAGTGCTATGGTGAGGAATTTCAATTTCAGTTTTTGGTAATGAGGGGCCAGTGAAGGGTTTTAATATCTACAGTGATATGATCAGATTTGCAGTTTAGAAAGTTTATTTGGGCAACAGTGTGAAAGGATAATTTTTAAAGGTTTTTTTTTTTTTTTTTTTTTTTTTTTTTTTGACATGTGTGTTTGTGGAGGGAGGAGGGAGGTGAAACTGGAGGCAGGAAGATGGTGGGAAGGCTATCACAGTGAATCCAAGGGGGGATTTCAAAATCTTGGACTAAGTGAGAAAGAGATGATGATAAGGATGCAGTATTAAAGAGGTAAATTTAGTGGAACCTGGTGAGAGAAAAGAATGAAAAGAATGAAGGGGAGAGCTAGAAGGTGGATGGTGCCACCCCATACTGTAGGGAACCTGAGAGGAAGAGCCTAAATGAGTCCAGTTTTCCATCTGCTGAATTTAGAGTGATTTTATAACATGTACGTGGACATCTTTATCAGTCGCTTGGATAACAATGTCTGAACTTAATGAAGAGTCTGGGCAAGATAAGGATTCCAAAGTGCTGAACTTGGTATGTGGTAGTTAAAATCATGAAAGTGTACAAGATCACTTACAGAGAGAAGGGGAAAAGAGAAAGAGGCCTGAGGACTTCAGCGATCCAACGATTAGGAGTAGGAAGCGCAAGGGGAGCCAGCAAGGCCAGTGCAGAGAACAGGAGTACTTGCATCTAAAGGATGAAAGGGTTAGAAAGGAATGGCCAGAAATGCCACAGGGAACAGAAGAGTAAAATAAAACTAAGTATCCAATTTAGTTGCATTTGATAGCAGGAAATTGTTGGTGGCCTTTGCTATGTAGGTTGATAATACGTTAGTGGGCAGTTGGTTACCTGTTGTGGGTTGGTGACTGGGCATTTTTCTGCATCCAAATGCTTGATGATACAGGTTGTGGGGCGGTTTTGAGACTTGGAAGTGGGGTAAATAATATAGGTTTGTTTTCAGGTGGAATAAAGGGGACAAGAGATTTTTGAAAGGGCGTATGCCTGTTTTCTCAGAGAAGTAGGAGAGAGCATCATCCACTCAGTATCAAGTGAATGGAGGTTGGCCACAGGGCTTAAAATCAGCAAATTGTTAAAGAAGTTATCAGAGAATGCAAAAGGAATTGACAAGGTAAGTCAGGGAAGGCCAAGCTGATTTCAAAAACAGTCTTTACTGATTCAAAATCTGGATGCTTAGAATCCTTTCGATCCCATCCCCAACAGTACTCATCTGCTTAGAGAAGGAACGAAGACAGATTATGGAATTGATCCAAGTCTCGGGATTTCTAGGTCATATTAAATATCTTCAGGGTATTGGTGAGAGCTCTTATAAGTAACTGACAGGGGCTGCATGGTTCTAGGAAAGGAAGCGAAGTGGATAGGGGGCCATAAAATAAGATTAAGAGACTAGAAGACTCAAATAAATAGAAAAATGTGGAAAGTTATCATCACACTTAAAAAAAATGAGAACAGAGAGCTGTCATTGCAATGGGATTTAGTCACAGGTGACAATATCCAGATTGTGTCATGGGTGAGCATCATGGAAACAGAGTGAAGCAAGGGACTATTGGCCTTGAGGAGGTCAGTGCTAAGGGATTAAATAGATGGCTACATGGTGTTTTAACTTACAAAGGATGCAGACAGGAGCAGATTGGAGATTAAAAGCTATAAGCCAGACACTTAAGTATAAAAACAAGGTGGCCAGGCACAGTGGCTCATGCCTCTAATCCCAGCACTTTGGGAGGCTGAGGCAGGCAAATCACTTGAGATCAGGAGTTTGAGACCAGCTTGGCCAACATGGTGAAACCCCATCTCTACTAAAACTATAAGAATTAGCCAGGTGTGGTGGCATGTGCCTGTAGTCCTGGCCGCTCAGGAGGCTGAGGCAGGAGAATCACTTGAACCCAGGAGGTGGAGGTTGCAGTGAGCCGGGATCACGCCTTTGTACCCCAGCCTGGGCAACAGAGTGAGACTCCATCTCAAAAAAAAAAAAAAAAAAAAAAGAAAAAGAATGCTATAGAAAAGGTGATTGGAAGATGCCAGAAAGGTATAACTGGATAGAATAAGCTTCAAAGGAGGAGAGATTTTTTTAATGAGTGTAGAAGAACAATCATTTAAAAGTAGCAGTAAAGGCATAGATAATGCCTTCTGGTTTATATTTAAATCTTCTGTGATTCATACAAAAGAGCATCCTTGGAGAAAGGAAGTAGTGTGCTCGAAGGTAAGCTGCTGCTTTGCCAGGGTAAGGAGGTTGAGGAGAATTCCAAAAGGAGTCTGAAGATAAAAGGGAGTTGGTTTATGATTGAATGGAGACGCCATGAAGCACAAGGGAATTGTCTTTTCGTTTTGGTGGGGAATGTGCTGGGAGTCAGCAGTGGGATGACTGGTTGTCCTAGGCATGGTGGAAAGTGTAGGGCAATGAATAAAGCAGCAGGACAATGAGATAAGACTGCTTAACTGGAAGGGCCTTCCTTTGTCAGATAGTTTGTAGCTTGAATTTTCTGCTACAAAAGTGGCAGCAATGTTATTAAGGTAAATCAACATACTTAAAAAATGGGCAAGTATTAAAAACTACCTGTGTACAGAAACAATAGGACGACTACAAAGTGAATGCTCTGGAAATGTAGTCTTTCAACAGTATTTTTGCAATAGTTGCAGACAGTACATACCAGCAATAGTGATTAACAGTTGAGTAGCTCAAACAACTGAATAATGAAGATGCTATAAAATATTAACAGGAAGAAAATCCTTTCAAGCAATAAGAGGTCTCTAGGTGACATTCTGCTCTCAGCCCATTGTTTGCTCAGCACTCAACAAGTTTTCATGTCTGACATGCATAGAGATGCCCTGAGCACACAGCCTCATTGGATTCACACTGATGGTTGCCTATCATTGCAAATGCAAGTATGGAAAATGACTTTTAGTGACTCCATGAAGGGATAGTCAACTCTAGACAATTTTACAACTTAGTTAATTCTGTCTCTTCTGCTCTATTTATTTTGCTTTTCAGTTCCTTCAGATACCTAGGCTTCTCTTTTTGATTTACCTGTCCAAAATCAGTATCCTACCCAAGCCTAACCATGTTTCTGTCATTAACTCCTTATACCGACTGAAAACTTCTAATCCTCCAGCTTTGTTTGGAGTATTAAGAAGGAAAGTTATCTGATTAAGATAATTTGTGTTAAAGTACACATGAGTTTTAGTTGTCGCTTTTCCAATAGTCTTTTAATTCTAAAATGGGAGCTTTTGAAAATTGTGTGCAGTAGATGACATTGAACAAGAGCCTTCTCTTGTACCTTCTTACTTCCTGTTTTCCAATCACTGCTGTAATACAAAGAAGCTACTTGGCTCTGTATGTCTGAAAGGTTACCTTCTCCAGATACTTGCACAAATGAGGCTATGCACAGCTGTGGTATAATTTTAAAGGATATGCAATTTTTTTATGTGCTCCGAAATATCTTCCTCACCAACTTGCATCAGTAAATTATTTCCCTAGTATTTGACTTAAAGTTCTTATTATTGGAATAATCTATAACTAGACAATAGAAATTGAACTACTATTTCTGGAATGTTTTTCTTGAGGAGAATAATTATATTTATCTCAGAGACTTGGTCAGCTTTTCATTTGACCTATTTCTTTGTATTTGTTTGTTCGTTTTGTTTTTGTGTGTTTGACCTATTTCTTATTGGAAATTGTGGTTGTCACTTTGGATTTGAATGTATTGTAGGAAGGAAAAGAGGACCTACTATGATTTTAGCACCTTTAGTGGACCAGGTCTTGGCTAAGTGTTTTCCATGCATTCTCATTTAATTCTTATACCACCACCAAGAAAGAGGGAATAATCTCTTCTTAAGAGATTCAACTCAGAGTTAAATAAATGGCTTAAGTTCCCATAGTTAGGAAGCTTGGAAGCTGGGATTTGAACTCAGGTTGGTCTGACTCTCCAACTGCAGTGTTCTCCAGAAAGTCTGTGTGGTTTTGGAGGAGCAAGCGTTGAATGACATGACCAGCCCTAAGGAATTGAATGAGGCTGTCAGGTCACATAAGGATGGCCAGAGAAAGTGAGGAGCACAACATAGAGGGGAGGTTGGCATTAAAAGGAGGAATTTGCTTCATTCATGATTAGGCCTACCACCTAAATATTTAGATGTTCCTGAAGGCTTAGCATTTGGTGACATGATCTCTGTGGCCCTCCTAACAATTTCTGTCAGTCCTGTGATTTGAAGTCCTTAGTCTGCATTTGAAGCTTGGGCATGGAGACATCAATTGTATGTATAGTAGTCTCCTCTTATCTGTGGTTTCACTTTCCATGGCTTCAGTTACCCATGGTCAGCACACCCTGAAAATATTAAATAGAAATTCCAGAGAGAAACAACATACACATTTTAAGTTGTGTACCATTCTAAGTAGTGTGATGAAATCTTACACTGTCGTACTCTGTCCCTTCTTCACCACAAGAGGAAAGGTGATACAGTAAAATAAGATATCTTTAGAGAGAAACCACATTCACATAACTTTTATTGCAGTATAATTGTTCTCTTTTACTATTAGTTATTGTTAATCTCTTACTGACCTAATCTATAAACTAAACTTTATTATAGGTATGTATATATAGGAAAAAAACAAGAGTGAGTATATATATATATATATATATATATATATATATATATATATATATAT